>NC_090650.1:54709937-55009937 GCF_040937935.1 Hyperolius riggenbachi
CCCCCACTCCCCACACCTCTGCTCGTCTCTGACTGGCCAATATTTCTCATGCTGAGACAATGCACTTTCTATAGTGAAGGGCGGGCAAATCAGGCAGAGGAGAGTAAGGGAGGAAATTACATCAGGATTGGCTTCAAAATAGCCACAGTTAAAATGGGGAATGCTAAGGAGGATTTTCTCTTTTTTTACTGTACAAAAATCACTATGCAATACATATGTTATGTAAGTAGAGCAACTATTTATCTACTTATATGTGTGTTTTTTTTCTGAGATAGTATAGCTGAAAGCTCCACTTTAAAACAACTTTTCAGCATTTCACAATTGGAAAGTACCAAAAGTATTAGAAAAAGTACTATCAAAAGTATTGTGTGTATCTTCTTGCTTGCTGGGGGTTAACCATTTGACCACTAAAAGTGATGTTCCCCTTATGGACCTGAGCAATTTTCACATTTCAGCGCTCCTCCCATTCATCTGCTAATAACTTTATCACTAATTAACACACTGGAATGATCTCTGTTTTGTTTTTTTCACCACCAATTAGTCTTGCTTTGGGTGGTACTTTTGCTAAGAATTATTTTATTCTAGATGCCTTTTAAGGGGAATAATAAAAAAAAAAAAAAAAATAACTATTTCTCAGTTTTCTGCCATTATAGTTTTAAAATAAAATGCGCAACGGTACATAAAACCCACCCATTTTATTTACCCATTTGTTCCGGTTATTCCAACATTTAACTTATGTCCCTAGTATAATGTATAATGTATGGGGTGAATATTTTATTTGGTACTAAAGGTGTATTTTTTCAGTTTTGTGTTCGTTTACACTATACCACTAATTAAATGAAATAAAATAAGGTTTATTTACAACTTACTTTACAAAAACAGGCTGTAGTAAGAATATTTCTACTAAAACACTGCACACCCTGTATTATAGCTCGTAATGCATAGATATACACATAATACTGTTGTTGCTAACTAAGTACACATTTCCAACACACATCCAATATCTATTTATTGCTGTATATTGGTATGCAATCCCAGCCTCCCAGTGAAGCTTAGTTTAGGCTGTTTAGATATGCAGAATTCTCCTCCTAAAGCATTCTGGGAGACCAAGTATATCTTGCACTGGGTTTTGAACTTTCAGTAAACGAAAATCCCGCAAAGCTGCTCTTGTCAGGACTAATGATGTTTCCAACTGTGATAAAATTCAGAATGTAAATCGTGAAAAGAGTTTACAATGGGCAAACACTGACTAATTTATACATGAATATTGTGACAAAAAAATAGCAATTTTATTCATTACGTTATTTCCACTACAGTTCCTCTTTAAATAAGTTCCTAGTTAAAGTGAACCTCCAGACTCAAAATCTACTCAGCAGCACTGAAAAGGCTTGGGGTTTCTTTAACAGGTTCACAGCATCAGAACTTTGTTTTTTTATATCCAAGCCTAATTTTAACCTGCTTAGAAGCTAAACTCCGCCCTATAAAAGAAAATTGCCTGGGCATTTTCCCCTGATGCTGTGCAAAGCCTGATGGGATTGTCTATGTTGTTCTCGTTGCCTAGCAGCTGGGAGGGGTGATCAGCACACAGGACAGTTGGAACTGTGTCTCATGCTTCCTGTCACCTTCTTTCAACCAAAAAGATGGCTGCTTTGTGAAATCACAAACCTTTGCCTGTTCTTTTAAAACAGGGTGGGTAAGAGATTATATTACCCATCTATTTTAATTAACATAACTAATGTAACTTAATGACAGTATGTTTGTTTAGGCTGAAGTTCCTCTTTAAATTTGGTTGCAAGATCTCTGCTCTGTCATGACATCGGAAATATAAGCGGCATTAGACTATGATTATATGTAGTAACTAAGGACAATAGATGTCTGTCTGCTCTTTGTGTGGCAGGTATACTTTTATGAGACACTGCCAGACAGCTGTTATCTGCCAAATACAGAATGAGGAAGGAGGATAGGTTACTGTCTGCTTGTGCAATGACAATGGATTACGCAGCACAGCAGCAACAGCAGCCAGAGAGTTTCTTGTGGGGGCAGGATGGGAAATTCCCAAAAGCTCTTCCAACAAAACTGGTCAGTCATTCCAAATGTTTACAGAGTGTGACCAGTCCTATATTTCACTGGAACACTCCCAGGCTTACTCATAGGAGCACAGTATAGAGCAAAGATGATGTGTAATTAAAGCAACAGGGACAGCCATACTATCCCAGAAAAAACCCCACAAATATAAGTACCGTAGATAAATTCTTGTTCTACTCACATAACACATGTATTGGCCTGTCTACGTTTTTATTTCAGTGAATTTTGTATATTAAATAAAGAGAAAACCATTCCAGGCATTTGCCATCTTTACTGCCTCTGACTAAAGACAACCCTGATGTCATTTCCTCCCTAACACTTTTTTTTCTTCTCCTGTCTGAAATGGTGCATGCATTGTCAGACCTCCTCCCCACTGAGCTCTGTACTAAAAACTTCACTGTCATATCTAGCTTGTTTTGTAAACACATTTGAGCACAGCATAGAGTGTATTTCAGCAACTTCTGCAGAGGGGTGAGGTGTATTTCCTTTCTCAACCTCCTGTCACACCAAACTGCCCTCAATTAGTGAGGAGCAGGAATGTGGAGAGGAGATAACAAACTTCCCTCTCCCTGGCAATGCACCAGAATAGAGCCAGGCTGACTGAGATAAGATTCATTACAGCAGATACATTTGTGATTGCAATGCAGACTGCATGCAGACTACATAATCAACACAGAGCAGTGGGTAAATGGAATTTGATTTTATGACGAACAATCCCGCTTTAATCTTGCAGCTAATCAAAATCTGAGTGATTGCCACTGGCAACCTTGGCAATGTCTACATCATCACTGCATTCCCTGCATAAATGAAATATCCTCCAACTAAACATGAAGGATTGTATCTTGGTTACGCAGTTAGCCCTTTTTACCTCACAGCACTACGCTCAGTTCTAATCCTGGCCAGGACCACTGTCTGCGTGGCAGCGTAGACAGTTTGCTTCCACATCCCCCCAAAAAGAGGAGTAAATGAATTTTCCCAAAACTGACCCTTGACAGAATGTTCCATAGGAGGAACAGAAGCTATAAAGTGTTAGCACTTTATAGAAATCTGTTTTCCCACCCCAAAATTTGGAAGCTATGTGAAATTTCAATAAAACTAGAGTCAGATGATTTGCAAATTGTGCAAACCCTATGATTTTTTTTAAAAGGGTGCTAAGACACAATAGAGCAGATGGCCGCATCTATTAGAGATACAGGGGATACATTTCATAAGGTCTGGGACCAATGGCCATATGCAACATCAGATTATTATCCTCCCTAATCCCCTTTCTTCGCCTAATGCCTAGTAAGGGGCCCCTCCCTTTATTCATTTGCTCATATACTCCAGGGCACTTTAAATAACCCCTAGAGGTCCTTCCCCTATTTCGTTCTGGTCTATATGAAAGACTTTACCAAGCAGCTTTTGACCAATGTGACTCCCCTTTCTGACTCTTAAATGTTTACTATATAGAGTTATACTTCTAATGTTGTAGTTGCCCTCTCCACACATCTTGCTTACTGCTTCCAATATCACCCTTTTTTTTTATCGACATGTGTACCTATCGAGTACGTACATCCGAATTGGCCCATGCTTTATATGATCTCCATAGGAGAGAAGACGACAAAGTGGTCCTCTACCTGTTTTGTTCCTACTAATGGAAAACCATGTATAGTAGTTATAATATGATGTACTGGTTGTGCTCTTTCTGACTTCTCTTTTCTTCAATAAAAAAAGTGTTACAAAAAAAAGGGTACACTGCTAAGACATAAGAAATGTTAAAACCGTGGTGGTCTGAGGAAATGCGGGGGGGGGGGGGGGGGGGGGGGAGAGGGGGGGGGGCAGGCTTGGCTGACCGGATCCTGTCATTTTGCCTTCTGGTTGGCTAAAGACCAAAAATAGATCCCAGAAACATTACTTCTTTCTTTATTTGCTGCATCACTGCTCACATTGGCCGGCCAGATCCTGAAGTGGTTGGACTCCGGGTTCTGATCTGCTTGTCTCTGTTCCTCTCTACTCTGATTACACAGCAGCATAACCTCTGTGATCCTCCTCTGCTCTCTGACTCTGTGTCATCTTCTCTGCTTGGGTTATTTTGTCTGGCATTAAGATTATTGGCAGGCAGTGCAAGACAGTCCGCCTTGGCGTGCTGCCAGCCTCCTGTGCCAAGCCTGACTTGGGTGCCGCCATAGATGTACTATTATTACGTCCATAGCGAGATTTTAAATGTAATTTGGTTGCCAGGATTTCACCGGCACCATCATTCGGCCCACTCTACACCCGACTGACCGGGCGGCCGGGCCATACATACTCAGGTAGCAATCAGTAAGTCTCTAAATGTTGACATGTACAGTTTCCTATGGAACAGTGCTGGATATAGGAGACAAAGAGGAGAGCGCACACAGTAATGGATAGTAATAGAAGGACAAGGCACAATAGGAAAGGTCTCACCTGTTTGTAGAAGCTGGAGGGACCCAGATGGGTTTGCCAGCAATCTCGCTTTTGTACCTCTTGAGCCGGGGGGCCAAGCTTAGGACTGGTGGGTCCTTGGTGGTGGTTTCTGGGTGATGCAAGCATCCAAACACAATAGAGGCGTATATTTGAATGCATCCGGCCGTCACAGGTGGGCATCCCCGGCAATGTGTGGAAGTAGGACATAGCAGCAGGCAGACAAAGTGAGGTTACCCACAATGAGAGACTAGCACAGTAGTTTAACTTTTATTGCAAAGTATTTTGTAAAGAGAGACTCCGGCCCAGTGCCACTTTGGGTGCTAACCTAAAGGATTATTAGGTACACCTGTTCAATTTCTCATTAATGCAATTATCTAATCAACCAATCACATGGCAGTTGCTTCAATGCATTTAGGGGTGTGGTCCTGGTCAAGACATTCTCCTGAACTCCAAACTGAATGTCAGAATGGGAAAGAAAGGTGATTTAAGCAATTCTGAACGTGGCATGGTTGTTGGTGCCAGATGTGCCGGTCTGAGTATTTCACAATCTGCTCAGTTACTGGGATTTTCACGCACAACCATTTCTAGGGTTTACAAAGAATAGTGTGAAAAGGGAAAAACATCCAGTATGCGGCAGTCCTGTGGGTGAAAATGCCTTGTTGATGCTAGAGGTCAGAGGAGAATGAGCCGACTGATTCAAGCTGATAGAAGAGCAACGTTGACTGAGATAACAACTCACTACAACCGAGGTATGCAGCAAAGCATTTCTGAAACCACAAAACGCACAACCTTGAGGCGGATGGGCTACAACAGCAGAAGAAGACCCCACCGGGTACCACTCATCTGCACTACAAATAGGAAAAAGAGGCTACAATTTGCACAAGCTCACCAAAATTGGACAGTTGAAGACCGGAAAAATGTTGGCTGGTCTGCTGAGTCTTGATAGAGTCAGAATTTGGTGTAAACAGAATAAAAACATGGATCCATCATGCCTTGTTACCACTGTGCAGGCTGATGGTGGTGGTGTAATTGTGTGGGGGATGTTTTCTTGGCACAATTTAGGCCCCTTAGTGCCAATTGGACATCATTTAAATGCCACAGGCTACCTGAGCATTGTTTCTAACCACGTCCATCACTTCATGACCACCATGTACCCATCCTCTGACGGCTACTTCCAGCAGGATAAGGCACCATGTCACAAAGCTCGAATCATTTCAAATTGCTTTCTTGAACATGACAATGAGTTCACTGTACTAAAATGGCCCCCACAGTCACCGAATCTCAACCCAATAGAGCATCTTTGGGATGTGATGGAACGGGAGCTTCGTGCCCTGGATGTGCAGCCCACAAATCTCCATCAACTGCAAGATGCTATCCTATCAATATGGGCAAACATTTCTAAAGAATGCTTTCAGCACCTTGTTGAATCAATGCCACATAGAATTAAGGCAGTTCTGAAGGCGAAAGGGGGTCAAACACCGTATTAGTATGACGTCCCTAACAATCCTTTAGCAAAAATCTATTAACCCTTCGCACACTCACATGCAAATGTTCACACAATTGCATTCACAGATTCACTCATCCAGGCACAACTGTTATCCCTACAGCTAAATTAAAAGCCAGGGTTTTAGTTCACAGAAGAATGCATTCTTATGCTTAATCACCTATACTGCGCAAAAGTACCCAGGTAAACATAGGTGTCCTAACTCTGGCCCTGTAACATGCATAGTGCAGACATGCAAACACATTCATTGCATCAAACCTATCAATGGATTAGGAGCACACATCCTAACTTCCTCTCCTGGGAAAGACAGTGCATCTTACCAATCGCACAAGGGAGCTAATGTTATGTGTCCATGTGCACAATGCGCATACACCAGCATAAGCTGTCTGCATGCTGACAAACATACAGGGGAAGGGGGAGTGCACCGAATTGGACCCTAGCCACAGGGGTCAATGATAAGAATAAACATACATATATCCAGGCACATCGCCTCTAGTTAGGACATTAAATAAATTATTAGGGAAAGGGAGGTGCTGAAGGGGGTGTGGCTAGAAAACAGCAAAAATCTATTAACCCTTCGCACACTCACATGCAAATGTTCACACAATTGCATTCACAGATTCACTCATCCAGGCACAACTGTTATCCCTACAGCTAAATTAAAAGCCAGGGTTTTAGTTCACAGAAGAATGCATTCTTATGCTTAATCACCTATACTGCGCAAAAGTACCCAGGTAAACATAGGTGTCCTAACTCTGGCCCTGTAACATGCATAGTGCAGACATGCAAACACATTCATTGCATCAAACCTATCAATGGATTAGGAACACACATCCTAACTTCCTCTCCTGGGAAAGACAGTGCATCTTACCAATCGCACAAGGGAGCTAATGTTATGTGTCCATGTGCACAATGCGCATACACCAGCATAAGCTGTCTGCATGCTGACAAACATACAGGGGAAGGGGGAGTGCACCGAATTGGACCCTAGCCACAGGGGTCAATGATAAGAATAAACATACATATATCCAGGCACATCGCCTCTAGTTAGGACATTAAATAAATTATTAGGGAAAGGGAGGTGCTGAAGGGGGTGTGGCTAGAAAACAGCAAAAATCTATTAACCCTTCGCACACTCACATGCAAATGTTCACACAATTGCATTCACAGATTCACTCATCCAGGCACAACTGTTATCCCTACAGCTAAATTAAAAGCCAGGGTTTTAGTTCACAGTCTGCACTATGCATGTTACAGGGCCAGAGTTAGGACACCTATGTTTACCTGGGTACTTTTGCGCAGTATAGGTGATTAAGCATAAGAATGCATTCTTCTGTGAACTAAAACCCTGGCTTTTAATTTAGCTGTAGGGATAACAGTTGTGCCTGGATGAGTGAATCTGTGAATGCAATTGTGTGAACATTTGCATGTGAGTGTGCGAAGGGTTAATAGATTTTTGCTGTTTTCTAGCCACACCCCCTTCAGCACCTCCCTTTCCCTAATAATTTATTTAATGTCCTAACTAGAGGCGCTGTGCCTGGATATATGTATGTTTATTCTTATCATTGACCCCTGTGGCTAGGGTCCAATTCGGTGCACTCCCCCTTCCCCTGTATGTTTGTCAGCATGCAGACAGCTTATGCTGGTGTATGCGCATTGTGCACATGGACACATAACATTAGCTCCCTTGTGCGATTGGTAAGATGCACTGTCTTTCCCAGGAGAGGAAGTTAGGATGTGTGCTCCTAATCCATTGATAGGTTTGATGCAATGAATGTGTTTGCATGTCTGCACTATGCATGTTACAGGGCCAGAGTTAGGACACCTATGTTTACCTGGGTACTTTTGCGCAGTATAGGTGATTAAGCATAAGAATGCATTCTTCTGTGAACTAAAACCCTGGCTTTTAATTTAGCTGTAGGGATAACAGTTGTGCCTGGATGAGTGAATCTGTGAATGCAATTGTGTGAACATTTGCATGTGAGTGTGCGAAGGGTTAATAGATTTTTGCTGTTTTCTAGCCACACCCCCTTCAGCACCTCCCTTTCCCTAATAATTTATTTAATGTCCTAACTAGAGGCGATGTGCCTGGATATATGTATGTTTATTCTTATCATTGACCCCTGTGGCTAGGGTCCAATTCGGTGCACTCCCCCTTCCCCTGTATGTTTGTCAGCATGCAGACAGCTTATGCTGGTGTATGCGCATTGTGCACATGGACACATAACATTAGCTCCCTTGTGCGATTGGTAAGATGCACTGTCTTTCCCAGGAGAGGAAGTTAGGATGTGTGCTCCTAATCCATTGATAGGTTTGATGCAATGAATGTGTTTGCATGTCTGCACTATGCATGTTACAGGGCCAGAGTTAGGACACCTATGTTTACCTGGGTACTTTTGCGCAGTATAGGTGATTAAGCATAAGAATGCATTCTTCTGTGAACTAAAACCCTGGCTTTTAATTTAGCTGTAGGGATAACAGTTGTGCCTGGATGAGTGAATCTGTGAATGCAATTGTGTGAACATTTGCATGTGAGTGTGCGAAGGGTTAATAGATTTTTGCTGTTTTCTAGCCACACCCCCTTCAGCACCTCCCTTTCCCTAATAATTTATTTAATGTCCTAACTAGAGGCGATGTGCCTGGATATATGTATGTTTATTCTTATCATTGACCCCTGTGGCTAGGGTCCAATTCGGTGCACTCCCCCTTCCCCTGTATGTTTGTCAGCATGCAGACAGCTTATGCTGGTGTATGCGCATTGTGCACATGGACACATAACATTAGCTCCCTTGTGCGATTGGTAAGATGCACTGTCTTTCCCAGGAGAGGAAGTTAGGATGTGTGCTCCTAATCCATTGATAGGTTTGATGCAATGAATGTGTTTGCATGTCTGCACTATGCATGTTACAGGGCCAGAGTTAGGACACCTATGTTTACCTGGGTACTTTTGCGCAGTATAGGTGATTAAGCATAAGAATGCATTCTTCTGTGAACTAAAACCCTGGCTTTTAATTTAGCTGTAGGGATAACAGTTGTGCCTGGATGAGTGAATCTGTGAATGCAATTGTGTGAACATTTGCATGTGAGTGTGCGAAGGGTTAATAGATTTTTGCTGTTTTCTAACCACACCCCCTTCAGCACCTCCCTTTCCCTAATAATTTATTTAATGTCCTAACTAGAGGCGATGTGCCTGGATATATGTATGTTTAACAATCCTTTAGGTGAGTGAATATATATATATATATACATATATATATATATATATATATATATATATATATATATATATATATATATATATATATATATATATATATATATATATAATACTGGCATCGCAGGATCATCCACCAGGCTACCTAGGCAAGTGCCTGGCGCCTAGTGGGTGTCAAGGGGCCCACCTGCGACCTTCTCTGACCTCTCCACTGCTGCTTACCAAAAGGACCACAAGGCGGCGCCACAGCGACTCCCTTACCTAGGGCCCCAATACATCTTAATCCATCTTGGCCAACTGGTAGCTATTCATTGTGTCAGGTTAAACTAAGTATGGTGACCTTCAGGGCAGTGGCACATGAGCTGCTCTGTAGCTGAGGCACATTGCTGTCACAGTCACACACTTGGAATATAAGTCTATGTAGTGCAAGTTGCTGCACTGAATGACATTCAGAGAGCTGCAGTTAGAGATCTGTAGCTGCTGCGAGTCTCTCTTTACCAGTCACCCGCCGTGTGTCACGGATCTTACTCATTTGTTGATTTGACTTGATTAGAAAACCCATCAGAGAAACGGCAAGATAATTTGAATTTCTAATGATGAGCTGAACTGGAAATTCTGGTGCCAGTGCCTCAGCCCTGGAGATCCTGACACTGATAATGATGATTCATTTTGTCGGCAATAATAATTCAAATCTAAAACTTCAACTTTTTTTTAATTTGTGTTATCATTCATGATTTGTAAATGGTAACAGGTCACCTTTTACCTAGTTTGTCACCTGGTCCTGACACAGTGTGGGAGGGGTTTCACCACTATATCAGCTATACAGCGCCCCCCGATGATCCGTTTGAGAAAAGGAAAATATTTCTCATGGAAAGGGAGTATCAGCTACTGATTGGGATGAATTTCAATCCTTGGTTTCAGTTTCTGAGGTGAAAATAAACTTATGATATAATGAATTGTATGTGTAGTACAGCTAAAGGTGCGTACACACGTCCAACTTTACGCCTGAGAAATAGAACATTAGCAGATATTGTTTTCCAGTACGGGAAGAGTTAAGAAACTTCAGTTGTTATCTATGCAAAAGAGCTTATCTGAGCTCCACGACCATAGGGGACAGCACTGTCTTTTGAAACTCTTATCTCAAATGTCGCTCATTGTTTCTTGTTTGTTTATGATTTTCCTGCAGAGGAAAGTTGCTCTGCTCTGTGAAATATGTGAAGCTCTGCTCTGTGAAATGATTTAAAATGCTAAGTGTAGTGTGTAAACTGCATATATTAGAGAATGTTAATTAACCACTTAAAGTATCAGCGGTCTCTGCCCCCTTAAGGACAGATAGAATAGCGATAGAATACCGACAAATCGCCGCATATACCTGCTGCAACCGCCGTCCACACCGCACACCGGGATCCTCAGGACATCCACTCTGCCATCTCTATGACGACTGAGTCATGTGAGCCGGTCAGGAGCCGCATTCATTGACTCCTGAGCGTGTCTATCAATGTAAGCCAATGGGAGTTGCTTACTTTGATAGATACGGCCGGGAGCCTATGAAATCGGCTCCTGACCGGCTCACAGGGCTCTCCTGTTATAGAGACAGGCAGAGCAAGTGAGCTGCGACGGGACACGGCGGGGAGAAAGCAGGGAGATAGGTGGGAGCGACGAAAACGGAAGATGCACGCTGCGGCAGGGAATTGAAATCTATGCCCTGGAAGCCAGGTAACCATCAAAACAGGGTGTAGATTTCAATTACCTTGGTCCTAAAGTAGCACACACAAAAAAAAGCCATATAACTGAAAATAAAAATATGAGACTCTTTTCTTTGCTACTAATGTTCTATTAATTATCCGTACTACACAGAATTAAATATATCTTTAGTTTTTATTCACTTCTGTGTCACTTTAAAGCTTAAAGAGGAACTCCATTGAAAATAATGTAGTAAAAAAAAGTGCTTCATTTTTACCATAATTATGTATAAATGATTTAGTCAGTGTTTGCTCATTGTAAAATCTTTCCTCTCTCTCCCCGATTTACATTCTGACATTTATTACATGGTGACATTTTTACTGTGGGCAGGTTATGTAGCTGCTCCTGGCTGTTTTGGCTGTTAGAGACAGCTGTAAACAGCTAATTCCTGTCTGTGAACATTGTTACATTGTGGCAGTTTGCCCAGAGTACCGTGGTCCTCGGAGCTTCTTGTGGGAGGGGTTTCACCACAATATCAGTCATACAGCGCCCCCTAATGGTCTGTTTGTGAAAAGCATTATATTTTTCATGTAAAAGGGGGTATCAGCTACTGATTGGGATAAAGTTCAATTCTAGGTTGGAGACGAAAGTGTGCCAAGGGAGTACCCCTTTTGCTGTCCTCCAAAAGGTATTTGAGAGCAAAATCTTGTAATTGGCTTTGAGTGGATAGTTGCAGCTTTAAAGTCCACATACAGCATATAATGTGATGGGAAATTGGTAACCGCCAAGAGAGAAACTCCTTTTGAAGTCCTGATCGTTGAACAGATATATATCCAGAGTACTATTAGAGGTCAGAGGGCACAAGTACTGTGTATATATGCAGTCTAAAGGTGGCCCACACACCATACAATTTTTGAAATATATTTTCAAATCAAGAATTGCTATACATTTTTCCGACTGATTGTGACATTTCTATAATCTGACCAATGTACCACACACATATGTTCAATTTTTCCCCAATTATGAAAAAAATAATTGAAAGCTCAGAAAAAAATTGCTTGGGTCTGTATATCATGTATTTTTTAATCTACTGCACACCATACAATTTTCATAAAAATTGATCAGAAAAATCCAACACTCCTGATCTTTTATCAAATAACAACGGGAAATTCGATCAGATTTCTCAAATGAATTGTATGGTGTGTGGCAACCTTTATCCCGAAACTGTGGCAATCTCAAAAATATGCGTGGTACCTTGAAGATTGTGATCGAAACTTTCGACCAATCGGAAAATTGGATCGGAATGCTCAAATCAAATAAAAAAATAAAAAAAGTAAGCAGTTAAACTCTGTCAGAACTGACAAGTTTTGGACTAGTACATCTCCTCATGGGATGTTCTCATGGTTTTCTTTGTTTTTAAAACCATTTCCTGAACGATAGTTGCCAAGTCTAACTGACAAAATAGTATGCAAACTTGTACGGAAGCTGGTTGGTATCTTACTATTTTGGCAGTTTGAAAACAAAGAAAATCCTGAGAATCCCACATGAGGAGATGGAGGAGTCCAAAACCTTTCAGTTCTGTCAGATTTTAACTGCTTACTTTTTCTGCTTGAGTGCTGCTCACGCGAGTATTGCGTGACTTCAGCAGCCCCTGCCTGGAAACGCCTATGCCTCCTCCTAAGCCTCCTGGCCTCCTCCTCCCCAGAATTAGGTCCCATGATTCCTTGCAGCATGGGATCAAACACCGAGGCGCTAGAGGAGCTGGGGGCGTGGCTTTATGAATTCATGAAAGTATTTGGGCATAATAATGATAAAAAAAAGAATTTGTGGTAAAGAATGCCCAAGAAACTATATGCAAGGGGCTCATAAATGAGGACAGCAAAACTTCCTATCGGATCCACTTTAAAGATAGAGATCATAAGATGCAATAGGGCCTTTGTGATCATTCCTGGTGCAGCCTCACAGAGCTACAAATCATATGAGGCACTGTCCTCTATACAGATGCTCCCAGAGTATATGCATAATATGCATTCAGGCTAGTTATACACCAGGACGTTGCGTTTAGGGGACGTTATAGGGCACATAACGTGCCCCTAACGCGACGCCTGGTGCTCCCTGGTGTGGACGTCGGAGTGAGCCGCATTGTGAAGCTCACTCTGGCGTCCGTGATGCCGCAATGCGTACTCTTGGACGCATGCGGCATCACGTGGTCCCGCCCGGCCAATCGCCACACAGAGCGGCCGCTCCAGGAAGTAAACACTGCATGTCACTGAGTGCAGTGAATATTAATTAGCCCTCCTCCCCAACATGACTGAGCATGTGCAAACAGTCTAACGCGGCTTAGCCGCGGAGAACACACAGCATGCAGCACTTTGCTACGTTACAATGTAACGCAACGTGGGCAGTGTGAACAGCCCACTTGTGTTACATTGCTGTGCGTTGGGGGAGCGTTACAGGCTACACTAACGTACGCCTGTAACGTCCCTGTGTGCAAGAAGCCTCAATGTTAGAGGAAGTCCATAGATTAGATTTTATACTCGTCTGCTTCAATGAGGTCAGACAGAGGCAGTGATTTTTCCCACAATCCAAAAACATTTTTATAGAAATAGTTAATTCAAAGTACTGTACTGTATAAAGTAAAAAGCATACAGTAAAACAAATTAACCTACACACAGGCTGGGCTTGCATATGTGCTCGTCTATGGAAGTACTAACCATATCTAAAGGGCCTTTTTTCACTACACAGCTGAATCGCAAATCGCTAGTGATTTTTAAATTGCTAGGAATCATGAGATAGTGTATAGTGTTGGGCGAACAGTGTTCGCCACTGTTCGGGTTCTGCAGAACAGCACCCTGTTCGGGTGATGTTCGAGTTCGGCCGAACACCTGATGGTGTTCGGCCAAACTGTTCGGCCATATGGCCGAACTAAGAACACATGGCCGAACGTTACCCGAACGTTCGGCTAGCGATGTGATTGGCCGAACGGGTCACGTGGTTCGGACCCGAACGCGCTCTGATTGGCCGAACGGGTCACGTGGTTCGGGTAAATAAATACCCGATCCACGTCATTTCTCCGCCATTTGTCTGTGGGTTTAGCTTTGGGTAGGCAGGCAGGGTAGTTCTCTCTCCAGCCAGGCTAGCCAGGGTCCCCCGGTCATTGTGTCGCTCCTGGGAATAGTAGTACACCGCTCACCCACACTATATAGCATTGTGTTTACTGCCACTCTGTGTGTCTGCTGGGAACAGTAGTGCACCGCTCACCCTGTATAGCATTGTGCTCTGTGTCGCTGCTGGGAATAGTAGTACACCGCTCACCCACACTATATAGCATTGTGTTTACTACCACTCTGTGTCTCTGCTGGGAACAGTAGTACACCGCTCACCCTGTATAGCATTGTGCGCTGTGTCGCTGCTGGGAATAGTAGTACACCGCTCAGCCACACTATATAGCATTGTGTTTACTGCCACTCTGTGTGTCTGCTGGGAACAGTAGTACACCGCTCACCCTGTGTAGCATTGTGCTCTGTGTCGCTGCTGGGAATAGTAGTACACCGCTCAGCCACACTATATAGCATTGTGTTTACTGCCACTCTGTGTGTCTGCTGGGAACAGTAGTACACCACTCACCCTGTATAGCATTGTGCTCTGTGTCGCTGCTGGGAATAGTAGTACACCGCTCAGCAGCGGTGCCCGGCAGCCAGCGTTATGTCGGAACGCTGTTTCAGTGCTGCCGGAGGCATCGTCACAGATCGGCGTATCCGCCTCTCCACAGAAAATGCAGACCGTCTGACTCAAATTAAAATGAATCAATCCTGGATTGGAAACGACTATGCAACACTCCTGGACCCCAACCAAGTAACATGAACAATGACCATCTGTGATGGGTTAGCGTTGCCGGTCCCTGTTTATGGAACCTCTTATCTTTATTACATTTATGACTGCATGGCGGCAAAAAGCATGCTATCCGCACGCTTCTTGTCCTCATGCAAGGCCTGGGTTGTTGTGTCTGAAAGCGTGGCCTTCTCCTCCTGCGCCTCCTCCTGTTCCATCACGTGTGCTGCTGCTGGGTTAGCGTTTCTGGTCCCTGTTTATGGAACCTCTTATCTTTATTACATTTATGACTGCATGGCGGCAAAAAGCATGCTATCCGCACACTTCTTGTCCTCATGCAAGGCATGGGTTGTTGTGTCTCAAAGCGTGGCCTTCTCCTCCTGCGCCTCCTCCTGTTTCATCACGTGTGCTGCTGCTGGGTTAGCGTTGCGTTGACTCTTAAATGTTTACTATATAGAGTTATACTTCTAATGTTGTAGTTGCCCTTTCCACACATCTTGCTTACTGCTTCCAATACCACCCTTTTTTTTTATCGACATGTGTACCTATCGAGTACGTACATCCGAATTGGCCCATGCTTTATATGATCTCCATAGGAGAGAAGACGACAAAGTGGTCCTCTACCTGTTTTGTTCCTACTAATGGAAAACCCTGTATAGTAGTTATAATATGATGTACTGGTTGTGCTCTTTCTGACTTCTCTTTTCTTCAATAAAAAAAGTGTTACAAAAAAAAGGGTACACTGCTAAGACATAAGAAATGTTAAAACCGTGGTGGTCTGAGGAAATGCGGGGGGAGAGGGGGGGGGGGCAGGCTTGGCTGACCGGATCCTGTCATTTTGCCTTCTGGTTGGCTAAAGACCAAAAATAGATCCCAGAAACATTACTTCTTTCTTTATTTGCTGCATCACTGCTCACATTGGCCGGCCAGATCCTGAAGTGGTTGGACTCCGGGTTCTGGTCTGCTTGTCTCTGTTCCTCTCTACTCTGATTACACAGCAGCATAACCTCTGTGATCCTCCTCCGCTCTCTGACTCTGTGTCATCTTCTCTGCTTGGGTTATTTTGTCTGGCATTAAGATTATTGGCAGGCAGTGCAAGACAGTCCGCCTTGGCGTGCTGCCAGCCTCCTGTGCCAAGCCTGACTTGGGTGCCGCCATAGATGTACTATTATTACGTCCATAGCGAGATTTTAAATGTAATTTGGTTGCCAGGATTTCACCGGCACCATCTTTCGGCCCACTCTACACCCGACTGACCGGGCGGCCGGGCCATACATACTCAGGTAGCAATCAGTAAGTCTCTAAATGTTGACATGTACAGTTTCCTGTGGAACAGTGCTGGATATAGGAAACAAAGAGGAGAGCGCACACAGTAATGGATAGTAATAGAAGGACAAGGCACAATAGGAAAGGTCTCACCTGTTTGTAGAAGCTGGAGGGACCCAGATGGGTTTGCCAGCAATCTCGCTTTTGTACCTCTTGAGCCGGGGGGCCAAGCTTAGGACTGGTGGGTCCTTGGTGGTGGTTTCTGGGTGATGCAAGCATCCAAACACAATAGAGGCGTATATTTGAATGCATCCGGCCGTCACAGGTGGGCATCCCCGGCAATGTGTGGAAGTAGGACATAGCAGCAGGCAGACAAAGTGAGGTTACCCACAATGAGAGACTAGCACAGTAGTTTAACTTTTATTGCAAAGTATTTTGTAAAGAGAGACTCCGGCCCAGTGCCACTTTGGGTGCTAACCTAAAGGATTATTAGGTATACCTGTTCAATTTCTCATTAATGCAATTATCTAATCAACCAATCACATGGCAGTTGCTTCAATGCATTTAGGGGTGTGGTCCTGGTCAAGACAATCTCCTGAACTCTAAACTGAATGTCAGAATGGGAAAGAAAGGTGATTTAAGCAATTCTGAACGTGGCATGGTTGTTGGTGCCAGATGTGCCGGTCTGAGTATTTCACAATCTGCTCAGTTACTGGGATTTTCACGCACAACCATTTCTAGGGTTTACAAAGAATAGTGTGAAAAGGGAAAAACATCCAGTATGCGGCAGTCCTGTGGGTGAAAATGCCTTGTTGATGCTAGAGGTCAGAGGAGAATGAGCCGACTGATTCAAGCTGATAGAAGAGCAACGTTGACTGAGATAACAACTCACTACAACTGAGGTATGCAGCAAAGCATTTCTGAAACCACAAAACGCACAACCTTGAGGCGGATGGGCTACAACAGCAGAAGAAGACCCCACCGGGTACCACTCATCTCCACTACAAATAGGAAAAAGATGCTACAATTTGCACAAGCTCACCAAAATTAGACAGTTGAAGACCGGAAAAATGTTGGCTGGTCTGCTGAGTCTTGATAGAGTCAGAATTTGGTGTAAACAGAATAAAAACATGGATCCATCATGCCTTGTTACCACTGTGCAGGCTGGTGGTGTAATTGTGTGGGGGATGTTTTCTTGGCACAATTTAGGCCCCTTAGTGCCAATTGGACATCATTTAAATGCCACAGGCTACCTGAGCATTGTTTCTAACCACGTCCATCACTTCATGACCACCATGTACCCATCCTCTGATGGCTACTTCCAGCAGGATAAGGCACCATGTCACAAAGCTCGAATCATTTCAAATTGCTTTCTTGAACATGACAATGAGTTCATTGTACTAAAATGGCCCCCACAGTCACCGAATCTCAACCCAATAAAGCATCTTTGGGATGTGATGGAACGGGAGCTTCGTGCCCTGGATGTGCAGCCCACAAATCTCCATCAACTGCAAGATGCTATCCTATCAATATGGGCAAACATTTCTAAAGAATGCTTTCAGCACCTTGTTGAATCAATGCCACATAGAATTAAGGCGAAAGGGGGTCAAACACCGTATTAGTATGACGTCCCTAACAATCCTTTAGGTGAGTGAATATATATATATATATATATATATATATATATATATATATATATATATATATATATATATATATAATACTGGCATCGCAGGATCATCCACCAGGCTACCTAGGCAAGTGCCTGGCGCCTAGTGGGTGTCAAGGGGCCCACCTGCGACCTTCTCTGACCTCTCCACTGCTGCTTACCAAAAGGACCACAAGGCGGCGCCGCAGCGACTCCCTTACCTAGGGCCCCAATACATCTTAATCCATCTCGGCCAAGTGGTAGCTATTCATTGTGTCAGGTTAAACTAAGTATGGTGACCTTCAGGGCAGTGGCACATGAGCTGCTCTGTAGCTCAGGCACATTGCTGTCACAGTCACACACTTGGAATATAAGTCTATGTAGTGCAAGTTGCTGCACTGAATGACATTCAGAGAGCTGCAGTTAGAGATCTGTAGCTGCTGCGAGTCTCTCTTTACCAGTCACCCGCCGTGTGTCACGGATCTTACTCATTTGTTGATTTGACTTGATTAGAAAACCCATCAGAGAAACGGCAAGATAATTTGAATTTCTAATGATGAGCTGAACTGGAAATTCTGGTGCCAGTGCCTCAGCCCTGGAGATCCTGACACTGATAATGATGATTCATTTTGTTGGCAATAATAATTCAAATCTAAAACTTCAACTTTTTTTTAATTTGTGTTATCATTCATGATTTGTAAATGGTAACAGGTCACCTTTTACCTAGTTTGTCACCTGGTCCTGACATCACACTGTGGGAGGGGTTTCACCACTATATCAGCTATACAGCGCCCCCCGATGATCCGTTTGAGAAAAGGAAAATATTTCTCATGGGAAAGGGGGTATCAGCTACTGATTGGGATGAATTTCAATCCTTGGTTTCAGTTTCTGAGGTGAAAATAAACTTATGATATAATGAATTGTATGTGTAGTACAGCTAAAGGTGCGTACACACGTCCAACTTTACGCCTGAGAAATAGAACATTAGCAGATATTGTTTTCCAGCACGGGAAGAGTTAAGAAACTTCAGTTGTTATCTATGCAAAAGAGCTTATCTGAGCTCCACGACCATAGGGGACAGCACTGTCTTTTGAAACTCTTATCTCAAATGTCGCTCATTGTTTCTTGTTTGTTTATGATTTTCCTGCAGAGGAAAGTTGCTCTGCTCTGTGAAATATGTGAAGCTCTGCTCTGTGAAATGATTTAAAATGCTAAGTGTAGTGTGTAAACTGCATATATTAGAGAATGTTAATTAACCACTTAAAGTATCAGCGGTCTCTGCCCCCTTAAGGACAGATAGAATAGCGATAGAATACCGACAAATGGCCGCATATACCTGCTGCAACCGCCGTCCACACTGCACACCGGGATCCTCAGGACATCCACTCTGCCATCTCTATGACGACTGAGTCATGTGAGCCGGTCAGGAGCCGCATTCATTGACTCCTGAGCGTGTCTATCAATGTAAGCCAATGGGAGTTGCTTACTTTGATAGATACGGCCGGGAGCCTATGAAATCGGCTCCTGACCGGCTCACAGGGCTCTCCTGTCATAGAGACAGGCAGAGCAAGTGAGCTGCGACGGGACACGGCGGGGAGAAAGCAGGGAGATAGGTGGGAGCGACGAAAACGGAAGATGCACGCTGCGGCAGGGAATTGAAATCTATGCCCTGAAAGCCAGGTAACCATCAAAACAGGGTGTAGATTTCAATTACCTTGGTCCTAAAGTAGCACACAAAAAAAAAAGCCATATAACCAAAAATAAAAATATGAGACACTTTTCTTTGCTACTAATGTTCTATTAATTATCCGTACTACACAGAATTAAATATATCTTTAGTTTTTATTCACTTCTGTGTCACTTTAAAGCTTAAAGAGGAACTCCATTGAAAATAATGTAGTAAAAAAAGTGCTTCATTTTTACCATAATTATGTATAAATGATTTAGTCAGTGTTTGCTCATTGTAAAATCTTTCCTCTCTCTCCCCGATTTACATTCTGACATTTATTACATGGTGACATTTTTACTGTGGGCAGGTTATGTAGCTGCTCCTAGCTGTTTTGGCTGTTAGAGACAGCTGTAAACAGCTAATTCCTGTCTGTGAACATTGTTACATTGTGGAAGTTTGCCCAGAGTACCGTGGTTCTCGGAGCTTCTTGTGGGAGGGGTTTCACCACAATATCAGTCATACAGCGCCCCCTGATGGTCTGTTTGTGAAAAGCATTATATTTTTCATGTAAAAGGGGGTATCAGCTACTGATTGGGATAAAGTTCAATTCTAGGTTGGAGACGAAAGTGTGCCAAGGGAGTACCCCCTTTTGCAGTCCTCCAAAAGGTATTTGAGAGCAAAATCTTGTAATTGGCTTTGAGTGGATAGTTGCAGCTTTAAAGTCCACATACAGCATATAATGTGATGGGAAATTGGTAACCGCCAAGAGAGAAACTCCTTTTGAAGTCCTGATCGTTGAACAGATATATATCCAGAGTACTATTAGAGGTCAGAGGGCACACACACCATGCAGTCTAAAGGTGGCCCACACACCATACAATTTTTGAAATATATTTTCAAATCAAGAATTGCTATACATTTTTCCGACTGATTGTGACATTTCTATAATCTGACCAATGTACCACACACATATGTTCAATTTTTCCCCAATTATGAAAAAAATAATTGAAAGCTCAGAAAAAAATTGCTTGGGTCTGTATATCATGTATTTTTTAATCTACTGCACACCATACAATTTTCATAAAAATTGATCAGAAAAATCCAACACTCCTGATCTTTTATCAAATAACAACGGGAAATTCGATCAGATTTCTCAAATGAATTGTATGGTGTGTGGCAACCTTTATCCCGAAACTGTGGCAATCTCAAAAATATGCGTGGTACCTTGAAGATTGTGATCGACACTTTCGACCAATCGGAAAATTGGATCGGAATGCTCAAATCAAATAAAAAAATAAAAAAAGTAAGCAGTTAAACTCTGTCAGAACTGACAAGTTTTGGACTAGTACCTCTCCTCATGGGATGTTCTCATGGTTTTCTTTGTTTTTAAAACCATTTCCTGAATGATAGTTGCCAAGTCTAACTGACAAAATAGTATGCAAACTTGTACGGAAGCTGGTTGGTATCTTACTATTTTGGCAGTTTGAAAACAAAGAAAATCCTGAGAATCCCACATGAGGAGATGGTGGAGTCCAAAACCTTTCAGTTCTGTCAGATTTTAACTGCTTACTTTTCTGCTTGAGTGCTGCTCACGCGAGTATTGCGTGACTTCAGCAGCCCCTGCCTGGAAACGCCTATGCCTCCTCCTAAGCCTCCTGGCCTCCTCCTCCCCAGAATTAGGTCCCATGATTCCTTGCAGCATGGGATCAAACACCGAGGCGCTAGAGGAGCTGGGGGCGTGGCTTTATGATTTCATGAAAGTATTTGGGCATAATAATGATAAAAAAAAGAATTTGTGGTAAAGAATGCCCAAGAAACTATATGCAAGGGGCTCATAAATGAGGACAGCAAAACTTCCTATCGGATCCACTTTAAAGATAGAGATCATAAGATGCAATAGGGCCATTGTGATCGTTCCTGGTGCAGCCTCACAGAGCTACAAATCATATGAGGCACTGTCCTCTATACAGATGCTCCCAGAGTATATGCATAATATGCATTCAGGCTAGTTATACACCAGGACGTTGCGTTTAGGGGACGTTATAGGGCACATAACGTGCACCTAACGCAACGCCTGGTGCTCTCTGGTGTGGACGTCGGAGTGAGCCGCATTGTGAAGCTCACTCTGGCGTCCGTGATGCCGCAATGCGTACTCTTGGACGCATGCGGCATCACGTGGTCCCGCCCGGCCAATCGCCACACAGAGCGGCCGCTCCAGGAAGTAAACACTGCACGTCACTGAGTGCAGTGAATATTAATTAGCCATGTGCCCGACCGCTCTCCCCTCCTCCCCAACATGACTGAGCATGTGCAAACAGTCTAACGCGGCTTAGCCGCGGAGAACACACAGCATGCAGCACTTTGCTACGTTACAATGGAACGCAACGTGGGCAGTGTGAACAGCCCACTTGTGTTACATTGCTGTGCGTTGGGGGAGCGTTACAGGCTGCACTAACGTACACCTGTAACGTCCCTGTGTGCAAGAAGCCTCAATGTTAGAGGAAGTCCATAGATTAGATTTTATACTCGTCTGCTTCAATGAGGTCAGACAGAGGCAGTGATTTTTCTCACAATCCAAAAACATTTTTATAGAAATAGTTAATTCAAAGTACTGTACTGTATAAAGTAAAAAGCATACAGTAAAACAAATTAACCTACACACAGGCTGGGCTTGCATATGTAAAACAAATTAACCTACACACAGGCTGGGCTTGCATATGTGCTCGTCTATGGAAGTACTAACCATATCTAAAGGGCCTTTTTTCACTACACAGCTGAATCGCAAATCGCTAGTGATTTTTAAATTGCTAGGAATCATGAGATAGTGTCGATTTGTACATCGCAAATCATTGCTTTCTGGAGCGATTTTATGAGGGATAATGAAAAATTGCAATCGCATAACAAAATTAATGAAAAATTGCAATCGCTGGTATTTGTGATTGCGATTGCTAGTGGAAAAGGGCCCTATTAGCTACCTCTACAAGCAAGAACAATCTGCATGTGCACAACTAATTTGACCTAGTTTCTCCTTGTATGCATGCAGATGTTTGAAATGTCTTGAATTGTAGTGCCATCTAGTGGATGACTGGCATATTTATGCTAGCTGTTACTGCTTATCTGAGAATGAAAACCCACTCAGCCAGGTGAGCTGATTGAGCACCTGGGTCCTTATGCAATTCACTTTTTCTCCTGTGTTATCTCCTAGGAGATAATTTTCATCTTCTCTTTAAATTAACTTTTCAGCATTTTACAACTGAACAAGTACCTAAAAGTTTGTGAAAAGGACGATCAACATTATTTGAGTATTTTCTTTCTTAATGGTGGTTTAAAAGACATTTTACAAGGTGTGAACATATCAACTAGAAGAAAAAAGGATTTGCATATGGGCTCCTATTTTTTTATCTTTTATTTAGAACTAGTGACCTAAGCCCGTTTAAAAATGGGCTAGGTTTGTCTCCGCACCTACCGCGCACATGCATGCTCCCGCCCGTCGCACGCGCACACCTGATGCACGCCCGCGTGTACCCGCCGCTCACCCGGCCGCCCGCTTGCACGCCCGCCTGGCTGCGTCCCTCTCGTCCTCCCTGTGTGAGGCTAGGTCCGTGCCGCGCACATGCGCAGTAGCAAAAAGCACGGACCCAGCTACACTGAGACAACTGTCCCTGCTACGCTGATAGCTTTTCAGTATGTTGCAACTGAAAAAATACCCAAAAGTATGTGAAAAAGTAGTATCCGAACTATTTTAAGTATTTACTTGTGCAATGATGATTAAAATGCATTTTATTGACAAGTTTGAAAATATGATGAAGGAGAAAATTGCATATTAACTTTTTCTCCTGAGTTTTCTCATAGGAGATAATTTTTCATTTCCTACTTAAAATAACGTTATAATATTCAGGCCTGGATTTACATCACAGGAGCCTATAGGCACAGATGTCCTGGCACCCTAAACTTCACCCTCCAGGAACCCACAAACCCCCGCCGAACCGCACCGCAAGTGTGCTGGCTAACCCAGCTGTCACTTCTTCCGGCAATCAGCAAAGTGCTGTTGCTAACAGGGCCAGCGCTACCATAGAGGCAAAGGGGGCAATTGCCCCAGGGCCCCAGAGCTTGTAGGGGCCCCCAGTGGCTACAAGAGGAAAAAAACATTTTTCAAAAAGACCTTATGGTTTTTGAGAAAATCGATTTTACAGTTTTAAAGGAAAAAAATACACATTTAAAAATCCGCCGACTTTAACGGTTAATAGCAAATCCACCTTAAATGCTAGAAATTTGCAGGATATGTTAAGGAGATCATTGGGAATAAGAGGAAAAAACAATTTTTCAAAAAGACCTTATAGTTTTTGAGAAAATCGATTTTAAAGTTTTGAAGGAAAAAAGTATACTTTTAAATGCTGTAAATGTCACTTTTAGTAGCAAACCTAACGGTAGTGGAATTTTACATGCATCAAAAAAAAGAGCAATACATTTCCTGACGGGGTTTCCAGGGGGTCAATACGCAGCCGCAGCGCTTTGGCCAGGGATCGCTGTACAGCCGCAATATATCTGTATGAAGATCCATGGCATTTTTTCCTATTTTCCCAAGAGTGTGGGAATTTTTTTTCTAAACTATGTGGGGTCCCCCCTCCTGAAACTTTTTAACCCCTTGTCCCCCATGCAGGCTGGGATAGCCAGAATGTGGAGCTCTGACCGATTGGGGCTTCACACCCTGACTATACCAGCTGCAAAAAAGTTCCCTTAATGCCGATTTTTGTTCCGGGGTATCTGTTGGGGGACCCCCCCAGGTTTATTTTGCCCTGGGGCCCCATTGTTGCTTAAACCGGCCCTGGTGCTAATATATCCCTATGGGATAATTTTCACTGCAGCATTTGCGATTTACATAAATCGCAAATGTTCTGTGTACAGCGCTTTGGGGGGCTTCCAATGTGATTCTGGTTCTGTAAAACGGGAATCCCAAAGCAAACTGTGGCAAAATCACGATGCAAAATTGTGATCCTATTTGAGATTTGCGTTCTTAGTGTGAACTAGTCCTATGGCATTAGTGATCATTTTACTATCTTAACCACTTGCCGACCGCCCACTGCACAGAGGCGGCCGGCAAGTGGATCCCGCAAGGCCCGCCGCATGCACAGAGGCGGCGGTCCTTGTACGGGCATGGGCGGAGCGATCGCGTCATCCGTGACGCGATCCTCCGCCGGGGATCGATAGCCGGGGATTTAGCCTCCAGCTCGCCGGCCACTTAGCAGCGCCGGCGGGCGGAGGAAGGAAGAAATCCGCCGATCACAGCGTATAATAGGCTTTGTAATGTATACAAAGCCTATTATACAGGCTGCCTCCTGCCCTGGTGGTCCCAGTGTCCGAGGGACCACCAGGGCAGGCTGCAGCCACCCTAGTCTGCACCCAAGCACACTGATTTCCCCCCCCCCTGCCCCCTGATCGCTCACAGCACTCCTCAGACCCCCCCCTCTGCCCACCCCCCAGAACCCTGTTTGCACCCAATCACCCCCCTAATCACCCATCAATCACTCCCTGTCACTATCTGTCGACACTATTTTTTTTATTCCCTAAACTGCCTCCTGATCACCCCTCACCCTTCAGATTCTCCCCAGACCCCCCCCCCAGCCCCCCTTGTGTACTGTATGCCTCTATCCCCCCTGATCACCTGTTAATCACCTGTCAATCACCTGTCAATCACCCATCAATCACCCCCTGTCACTGCCACCCATCAATCTGCCCCTAACCTGCCCCTTATTGACACCAATAGATCGCCCGCAGATCCGACGTCAGATCACCTCCCAAATGCATTGTTTACATCTGTTCTCTACCCTAAACACCCACTAATTACCCAGCAATCACCCCCTATCACCACCTGTCACTGTTACCCATCAGATCAGACCCTAATCTGCCCCTTGCGGGCACCCAATCACCCGCCTACACGCTCAGATTGCCCTCAGACCCCCCCCCCTTATCAATTCGCCAGTGCATTATTTACATCTTTTCTTCCCTGTAATAACCCACTGATCTCCTGTCAATCACCCATCAATCACCCCCTGTCACTGCCACCCATCAATCACCCCCTGTCACTGCCACCCATCAATCAGCCCTTAACCTGCCCCTTGCGGGCAATCTGATCACCCACCCACACCAATAGATCGCCCGCAGATCCGACGTCAGATATCTCCCAAGTGCAGTGTTTACATCTATTCTCTACCCTAAACACCCACTAATTACCCATCAATCACCCATCAATCACCCCCTATCACCACCTGTCACTGTTACCCATCAGATCAGACCCTAATATGCCCCTTGCGGGCACCCAATCACCCGCCTACACGCTCAGATTGCCCTCAGATCCCCCCTTATCAATTCGCCAGTGCAATATTTACATCTGTTCTTCCCTGTAATAACCCACTGATCACCTGTCAATCACCTGTCAATCACCCATCAATCACCCCCTGTCACTGCCACCCATCAATCACCCCCTGTCACTGCCACCCATCAATCAGCTCCTAACCTGCCCCTTGCAGGCAATCTGATCACCCACCCACACCAATAGATCGCCCGCAGATCCGACGTCAGATCACCTCCCAAGTGCAGTGTTTACATCTGTTCTCTACCCTAACACCCACTAATTACCAATCAATCACCCATCAATCACCCCTATCACCTGTCACTGTTACCCATCAGATCAGACCCTAATCTGCCCCTTGCGGGCACCCAATCACCCACCTACACGCTCAGATTGCCCTCAGACCCCCTCTTATCAATTCGCCAGTGCAATATTTACATCTGTTCTTCCCTGTAATAACCCACTGATCACCTGTCAATCACCCATCAATCACCCCCTGTCACTGCCACCCATCAATCACCCCCTGTAACTGCCACCCATCAATCAGCCCCTAACCTGCCCCTTGCGGGCAATCTGATCACCCACCCACACCAATAGATAGCCCGCAGATCCGACGTCAGATCACCTCCCAAGTGCAGTGTTTACATCTGTTCTCTACCCTAAACACCCACTAATTACCCATCAATCACCCCCTGTCACTGCTACCCATCAGATTAGACCCCTATCTGCCCCTAGGGCACTCAATCACCCGCCCACACCCTCAGAACGCCCTCAGACCCCAGCCCTGATCACCTCGCCAGTGCATTGCTTGCATCTATTCCCCCCTCTAATCACACCTTGAGACACCCATCAATCACCTCCTGTCACCCCCTAGCACACCTACCCATCAGATCAGGCCCTAATTTGCCCCGTGTGGGCTCCTGATCACTCGGCCAAACCCTCAGATCCCCCTCAGACCCCCTTCCGATCACTTCCCCAGTGCATTGATTGCATCTATTTTCCCCTCTAACCACCCCCTGAGACACCCATCAATCACCTCCTGTCACCCCCCTAGCACTCCTATCCATCAGATCAGGCCCAATACAACCTGTCATCTAAAAGGTCATCCTGCTTATGACCGGTTCCACAAAATTCGCCCCCTCATAGACCACCTGTCATCAAAATTTGCAGATGCTTATACCCCTGAACAGTCATTTTGAGACATTTGGTTTCCAGACTACTCACGGTTTTGGGCCCGTAAAATGTCATGGCGGTATAGGAACCCCACAAGTGACCCCATTTTAGAAAAAAGACACCCCAAGGTATTCTGTTAGGTGTATGATGAGTTCATAGAAGATTTTATTTTTTGTCAAAAGTTAGCGGAAATTGATTTTTATTGTTTTTTTTTTCACAAAGTGTCATTTTTCACTAACTTGTGACAAAAAATAAAATCTTCTATGAACTCGCCATACACCTAACGGAATACCTTGGGGTGTCTTCTTTCTAAAATGGGGTCACTTGTGGGGTTCCTATACTGCCTTGGCATTTTAGGGGCTCTAAACCGTGAGGAGTAGTCTAGAAAACAAATGCCTCAAAATGACCTGTGAATAGGACGTTGGGCCCCTTAGCGCACCTAGGCTGCAAAAAAGTGTCACACATGTGGTACCGCCTTACTCAAGAGAAGTAGTATAATGTTTTTTGGGGTGTATTTTTACACATACCCATGCTGGGTGGGAGAAATCTCTCTGTAAATGGACAATTGTGTGTAAAAAAAAAATCAAACAATTGTCATTTACAGAGATATTTTTCCCACCCAGCATGGGTATGTGTAAAAATACACCCCAAAACACATTATACTAATTCTCCTGAGTACGGCGGTACCACATGTGTGGCACTTTTTTACACCCTAAGTACGCTAAGGGGCCCAAAGTCCAATGAGCTTAGCATTTCACAGGTCATTTTACGACATTTAGTTTCAAGACTACTCCTCACGGTTTAGGGCCCCTAAAATGCCAGGGCAGTATAGTAACCCCACAAATGACCCCATTCTAGAAAGAAGACACACAAAGGTATTCCGTTAGGAGTATGGTGAGTTCATAGAAGATTTTATTTTTTGTCACAAGTTAGCGGAAAATGACACTTTGTGAAAAAAAACAATTAAAATCAATTTCCGCTAACTTGTGACAAAAAATAAAATCTTCTATGAACTCACCATACTCCTAACGGAATACCTTGGGGTGTCTTCTTTCTAAAATGGGGTCATTAGTGGGGTTCCTATACTGCCTTGGCATTTTAGGGGCCCTAAACCGTGAGGAGTAGTCTTGAAACAAAAATGACCTGTGAATTCCTAAAGGTACTCATTGGACTTTGGGCCCCTTAGCGCAGTTAGGGTGCAAAAAAGTGCCACACATGTGGTATCACCGTACTCAGGAGAAGGAGTATAATGTGTTTTGGGGTGTATTTTTACACATACCCATGCTGAGTGGGAGAAATATCTCTGTAAATGGACAATTGTGTGTAAAAAAAATCAAACAATTGTCATTTACAGAGATATTTCTCCCACCCAGCATGGGTATGTGTAAAAATACACCCCAAAACACATTATACTACTTCTCTACTTCTCCTGAGTACGGCAATACCACATGTGTGGCACTTTTTTGCAGCCTAACAGCGCTAAGGGGCCCAAAGTCCAATGAGCACCTTTAGGCTTTACAGGGGTGCTTACAATTAGGCACCCACAAAATGCCAGGACAGTAAACACACCCCACAAATGACCCCATTTTGGAAAGTAGACACTTCAAGGTATTCAGAGAGGAGCATAGTGAGTCTGTGGCAGATTTCATTTTTTTTTTTTTCGCAAGTTAGCAGAAATGGAAACTTTTTTTTTCTTTTTTGTCACAAAGTGTCATTTTCCGCTAACTTGTGACAAAAAAATAAAATCTTCTATGAACTCACCATGCCTCTCAGTGAATACTTTGGGATGTCTTCTTTCCAAAATGGGGTCATTTGGGGGGTATTTATACTATCCTGGAATTCTAGCCCCTCATGAAACATGACAGGTGGTCAGAAAAGTCATAGATGCTTTAAAATGGGAAAAATCACTTTTTGCACCATAGTTTATAAACGCTATAACTTTTACCCAAACCAATCAATATAGGCTGAATGGGTTTTTTTTTAATCAAAAACATGTTTGTCCACATTTTTCGTGCTGCATGTATACAGAAATTTTACTTTATTTGAAAAATGTCAGCACAGAAAGTTAAAAAAAAATCATTTTTTTGACAAAATTCATGTTTTTTTTGATGAATATAATAAAAAGTAAAAATCTCAGCAGCAATCAAATAGCACCAAAAGAAAGCTTTATTAGTGACAAGAAAAGGAGCCAAAAATCATTTAGGTGGTAGGTTGTATGAGCGAGCAATAAACTGTGAAAGCTGCAGTGGTCTGAATGGAAAAAAAGGGCCTGGTCCTTAAAGGAAAACTTAAGTCAAATAAAAAAAATGACATTTACTCACCTGGGGCATCCCTCAGCACCCCGAAGCTGGATGGTGCCCTCGCAGCCCCGCTCCGATCGTCCTGTCCCCGCCGGCGGCTACTTCCGGTTCGGCGACAGCCGCCGACAGGCTGGGAACGCGGCTGATTTTCCGCGTTCCCAGCCGCTGCTATCACCCTCTATGCTGCTATAGCGTCTATATAGACGCTATAGCAGCATAGAGGGTGATAGCAGCGGCTGGGAACGCGGAAAATCAGCCCGTTCCCAGCCTGTCGGCGGCTGTCGCCGAACCGGAAGTAGCCGCCGGCGGGGACAGGACGATCGGAGCGGGGCTGCGAGGGCACCATCCAGCTTCGGGGTGCTGAGGGATGCCCCAGGTGAGTAAATGTCATTTTTTTTAATTTGACTTAAGTTTTCCTTTAAGGGGGGTAAAGCCCACGGTCCTCAAGTGGTTAAACCCCTTGATTTTGATTTGCCAGGATGGCTGAGTACTGCTCATATGATGATTTGCATATTTATTCATTATCCTGCATTATGGCAGTAAGGCTGGATTCTCACAGTGTCCGTGGCATAACGCACCTGTTATAATGTGTGTGAACTGTAATGAACACTTTGTGGGCTATAACATACAGCTTAATTCAAATCCTGCATGCTGCAATTTAGAAAAACACGATCCATTACAATGCAGAGATTGTTATGATCACTTCGGCAGCATGTGTTAATGTGTGCAATAGTGTTAATTCATGTGGACTGCACTGATCTCCTGCGTAGGAGTCAGTGAGTCCTTCTAGTCCTGTTCTTGTTTATCAGTATTTGTTATATACGCATACTAGCGTGTTTGTAATTTTCCTTGTATTTGTGTTACGTTAATACATCAGTGTCGCTGATATATACGTACTCGAGCTGTTTATATCCTGTGTTCAGTCAGTCAGTTCCAGCACGTTTTGGTAGGTTGCGCTTATCGTGATCACCCGTGCTTAGCTAGTTCAGTCCTGTTCGTGTTACCTTGCGTGGATTGCGCTCACTTCTGCGTAGCAAATCCTTCCTAGTCCTGTTCCCTGTATTGCTCCAGTTCCTAGCCAGTGTTCCTTGCTTATGTTCTATATCAGTTCATCGCCGATATATATACATATGTTAGTCAGTCGTTTGTAGTTTCATTGATAGCTGTAATTGTAATACGCTAGGAATATCATATCTATTGTATATTTGTATGTATTGCATTTGCCTGCCTTTGATTCTGCTGTTTCCTGACTATTCTGTCCTGTCCTTGTGAGGTACGCCATCGCTGCGTTCATGATTGGCAACCTCATTTCAGTCTGTCCTTTTTATGGGCGCTTGCTGTTACTGAGTCAGTGACTAGTTTAACAAGCGTTCATTCTGCCTACCTGTCCTGATCTTCTGAGTTCGGGTTTATGCACTCAGCGCTACTTTGCGCTGAGCCACTATTGTTTAGTATTGTTTGTGGTTGCTCGGATCTACGCCTGCTCTGTGCGCCACATCTCCTACTAGAGTCAGTCCTCTCCTCCACTAGTGCGTTCGCACTATCACTGGGGGTATCCTGGTTCCTTGTGCTTGCGTGTGTGTCTCCTTCACGTCAGGTTATGCATTACGTGCTGACTGTGGAGAATATACCACTGAGCGTGACAGAGATGTGAACAGATGCATAGAATTGTATGGGTAGTGCGTTTACATGTTATTCTGCAGTGCAGTGAATATAGTGTAAATACATCCTTCTCAAGTGAAACTGAATACTTGCAAATACTCAGAATCAATGCGTTCCTAATGGGTGCTTCAAGTCCCTGATGATCTACACAAGGACAGTGTGACCTTGGCCTGAAGAAGCAGGCAAGACCTACGAAACGCGTTGTCATTTTACGTGTCCAATAAAATAGTGTTTTTTGATACCCTACCCCTCATTCGAGGTAAGACTGAATATTCCAACAACCTTTGTTGTAACGTTTTTTGGGGGCCTCCTCACACCCATCCAAGTGTTTTGCCCTAGACAGGGGCTCCCCCTGTGAAACTAGTCCTGTGGTCCTTGTTTTTTATTGGAAAGCAACTGACAACATTAATTGTAAGAAGAGTCTTCTACAGATACACGTGGAGACATAATTCTCCATCTGCTTGTTACTGTGGTTGCCTTTTAGCAACCCAGATTTGTATGTAGTATATGGTACTGAGAAAGGAAACACAGAGGCAACGGGAGCCCAAATTGTGCAGTATGTCACAGATAAATGGATAGGTAAAGGTGTTTAAAAAGGAAATACTCACAAAGGTGGGTTGCACACGGGGCAAGCGACCACTTAAAGAGGAACTCCAGTGAAAATAATGTAATAAAAAAAGTGCTTAATTTTTACAATAATTATGTATAAATGACTTAGTCAGTGTTTGCCCATTGTAAAATCTTTTAAATCCCTGATTTACATTCTGACATTTATTACATGGATACATTTTTACTGTTGGCAGGTGATGTAGCTGCTGCATGCTTTTTTGGCAGTTGGAAACAGCTGTAAATAGCTATTTCCCACAATGCAGCAAGGTTCACAGACCGGAAACTGTCAAGAGTATGTACTCAAGAGTTTCTTATGGGAGGGATTTCACCACAATATCAGCCATACAGAGCCCCCTGATGGTCTGTTTGTGAAAAGGAATAGATTTCTCATGTAAAAGGGGGTATTAGCTACTGATTGGGATACAGTTCAATTCTTGGTCGGAGTTTATCTTTAAAGCAGGTGGAGTGTCTTATACCTGACTCCACTCAGGTATGCCAGCAATCCTGGAGGCAGTCGCTCTCTTGGTAAAGAACCTCATGCACTCTCGTGAGGTGGTGTGAATTCCATCTCAAGTTTGGTGTATGGGACTCCCCTCACCAGACCGTGGAGGGGAGTATGACACAGAAGGGGGTAAAGAGGCACCCAATGAAGTATAAAAAGTTAAAAACACTAAAAACTAAAATATTGAGGTGGCTTACCTCATAGACGACAACTCACTTGGAGTAGAAATATTTATTAACAAGAAGAGGCAGCGCATTTCGTGGGATCTAGCCCACTTCCTCAGGCCAAATAAAGTGCTACTGCGCCGTATTTGGGGCGCCTCTGGGCTTTCGAGTAATGAAATGGTAATGAGTTGCTGATTAAACAGGTGTGATGGGGGTTAAATTACCTAGAAGTCTGTAGGATAGTGTGCGCTCCATTCCACATCATAGCTGAACTGTGAGCCGCATTCCACGACTCACTACCGCACTTCCTCTTTTCGGCTTGAAGGAGGAAGCAGGGTAGTGAGTCATGCAACGCGGCTCACAGTTTGGCTATGATGTGGAATGGAGCGCACACTATCCTGCAGACTTCTGGGTAATTTAATTCCACCTCACCCGCGATCACACCTGTTTAATCAGCGCCTCATTACCATTTCAATTCCGAGTAGCTTGCTACTTGGAATTAATCAAAAGCCCATCCCTGGTGGCTTGTGGTTTGTTTTTTTGGTTAAAGAACAAGCGACACACATGCTAACCTAGAAATAAAAAACACATATATAAGTAGATAAATACTACTTCTACTTACATAACAGATGTATTGTGCTATCCACGTAATGATTCCTGTGAATTTTATAAAGGAAAAGCAGAAAATCTTATTCTAGGCAGTGGCCATCTTGCCAAGCTAATGCTGACATCATATCCTGCCTGACTCTTGTTTTCCCCCTCTCTTCTCTTGCTCATTGTGTATTCATTAGCTGCCCTTCTCCCAGAGTCTTCAGACACTCCCACTGCGGTGTATACTAACAACTGCACTGTCTTTTTTTTATTTACACATCCAATCACTGAGTCACTTCAGCCTTGCTTGTAAACACAAGTAATCAGAGGGTGTTTCTGATAAGAAGCTAGGCAGGGAACTAAATGGAAGAGGATGAATATATTATAGATAAAAAGAACTCCCAGCATTCAACTATTTGGCACTGTTTGGCACTGGGGCCAGTGCTGCTAAAGTATGTGATAACTACAAACCATAACAGCAGAAAACGTTTTGCAAGTTTTGAATGCAGGATTAGCATCTTTATCACTTAATACACTCAGACCAGTTGCTGTTGACATTTGATTTTTATGGTGACAATACAGCTTTAACCTTTTCGGTGCCGCACACAAGTTATCTCGGAGCTAACTTTGTTGCGGTGTTTACTAATTTAGTAGTTTACTAGTCTTTACTTATCAGCCTGTGTGGACATGTGATATATGATCTTCCAATCACATGACTGTGGACTAAACAGGAATAGATGTGTGCTATTCAGCAGCCACTAAATATAAGAAATTTAATTATATTTTTTAAAATAAATTGGCCGCAGCACCTGTGGGTCTCTAACTAAATTGGTGGTTAAATGGTTAATATGATCAGTTTATTATCCGTTTACCTTACGCTGAAGAGTAAAGTAGAGTAGAAGTAGGTGTGAAAATACTGGGAAACAGAAGATTTGTTTTAAACATAGCATTATAATATTGTACCAACAGATGGCAGTAGTATAACACAAATCTAGAAGCAAAACTAAAACTAAACAAAATATTTCCATCTCAGGTGAGGACTGGGTTGACCTTTTTTTTCGACAGCCTCAGCCCAAATACATTTCTTGTGTGCAAATAAAGGGATGGTCGGAAATGTTGTTTCCGATTCCGGTGAAATTTCTGCTTTCCGATAAGTGTCTTTCTGTTTTTTCGATTTCTGCAGAATGTATTTTTTCAATAATGTTAGTTAATTGTAAACATAAAAACAATTTTTTTTTGCGGATGTACGCTATTATGCGGTTACTGTATTTCCGATTGGCAATCACGGTAAACTGATTGGCCAAAGGCCCAGTTCACACTGGCAATAAAAAACTGGTTCGCTCGCGGATCGTAATGGATCAGATGCAAACGGATCCAATGTTAACCTATGGATCTGGTTACATTTGTACGTTTGAACGGATCTGTTCCACACGCTCCACTAAATGGACCACAAGTTTGGTGCTGCAGCGATTTTTTTCGGACAGCAGAGCCCAGCAGAACGGAAACAAATGCTGAAGCACTGCCTTGGTGGCAATGAGAAACGGATCCTTAACCTCCCCGGCGTTCTATTGAGATTGCCAGGGAGGCTGCGGGAAAGTTGGCTGCATGAAAGCCCACTAGAGGGCGCTCCGGAGGCGTTCTTCCGATCGCCTCCGGCGCCCAGAACAAACAAGGAAGGCCGCAATGAGCAGCCTTCCTTGTTTGGCTTTCCTCGTCGCCATGGCGACAAGCGGAGTGACGTCATGGACGTCAGCCGACGTCCTGACGTCAGCCGCCTCCGATCCAGCCCTTAGCACTGGCCGGAACTGATTGGTCCGGCTGCGCAGGGCTCGGGCGGCTGGGGGGACCCTCTTTCGCCGCTGCTCGCGGCGGATCGCCGCAGAGCGGCGGCGATCAGGCAGCACACGTGGCTGGCAAAGTGCCGGCTGCGTGTGCTGCTTTTTATTTGAAGCAAATCGGCCCAGCAGGGCCTGAGCGGCAGCCTCCGGCGGTGATGGACGGGCTGAGCTCGTCCATACCGCTCAGGAGGTTAACAACACGCTGGATAAAAACGGACTGTTTTCACAGATCCATTTACCACTTATTTGTCAGTGTGAACTAGCCCTAATACTTCCAAAATCTTCTGATTGGCCTGAAATTAAGACAGCAATCCGATTTCCGCTGATAAACTCTGCATTCTCTATGTGGTCCAATACTTTCGAGTCTTGTGATTGGCCTAAAATTTCCAAGTCTCAGTAATGGGGTATTTTGCGGAATTCCGATTTACGCATATCGATTTCTGCCACGGTAACCCGATCGGAAATTCAGAAATAGGAATTACCCGGAAATGTTCTGACCATCCCTATAGAAATATACTAATGCTAATATACTTTCAGCTCCTGTGGCATTTCCTCTCCAGAGGAGTTCCAGCTTCCCTTTACCTGCTACCGCCCCTGGTACTTACCTCACTCTCTCCTCTGACAAATGCCTCCATTACCCAGATAACCAGCACAGTGATGTCTCTACTCTCTACCAACCAGTCCAACCCACCAGGCTTCCTGCTTGCCTGTTGGCTGCCACAGACACGACTGATTGGTGGAGAACTTCTGTGTCAAATGATAGGAGTCCAAATGGAAACTTTAGTGGTAGTGTCTCTCCGATCTCCCTGTGGCTGCTGATGTTCTATCACATTCGCCTACTTTGTCAAAAATTCCTGCCTGCGACCAGGCCCACTGCTGGTGATCATGTTCCTGTATACACAGGCAGGCAGGGACACACTGCTCTCCTGTGTTCAGTACGGGGAGGGTCATCGCTGGTCTGCAGATTGAAGAACTTGCAGCTGCCCGGAAAGTGCAGCGGCTGATGCGAACTGGAGGAGTAGAGGGAGCGAAGATGGGATAACGGGGCAGCCGGCATGGACTCCTAGGCCAGAGGAGGTGAAAGAGTGGAGGCGGGGTAAGGTGGCAGCTGGGATGCTGATATACTGAAGACGCTGTCTGATGCACGCGGTTCAAGCGGTGTCATGGGCAGCCCGGCGCTGCCGCAACGGGGACAATGGATACATTGAAAACAGACATGTCTGAATGGATCCTGTAGACACAATAGAATCCATTGATATGTTTGTTTATTCACTTGTCTCTGTTGCAGAAAATGGCCCAAGGTTAGGAGCAGTGTGAACCTAGCCTGAGGCCAACTTATGGGGGAAACCCAGGGGTGGACCTACCATGAAGCCACCAGAATCACGCGACTCAGGCGGCAAAATTAAGGGGGCGGCGTTTAGAGAAACAGTTTTGTCCACCTGGCGCCTGCCTCCTCTACGCTCTCCTGTTTGCCTTCCTGGTACACACACTACCCTCCTCATCCATGCATCCCCATTCTTATTCGACCAGTGGCACCTGATGCAACCAATCAGGCGAGGGTGCTGCCACTAGACCAGCCAATCACAGCTGCCCTTTTGTTAATTCACAACCATGACACCGCCATTGGGCCAGTCACTGCACTCGATCAGTAGCAGTGACCTATCAGACTGGCCATGGTGATCTCTCGCGGGTGACGGGATTTATGTGGGGTATATATATGATATGAGGTTTATATGATGGGGCATTCATCGTTTTCCGGGGGAAGAGGGGATGCGCATCCTCCAAAGTTTGCTTCAGCCAGCAGAAAGTCTAGTACCGGCCCTGGGAAAACCAATTCACTTATTTGTATGTTTCTGGTATGTGAGAAGAAACCATAAGTGCCTACTGCCTGGAAGAAATGCAAACAGGATAACATTTTCCATGCACATTGTGTTCTGACCCAAGTTTGAAACAGGTACTGGATCAAACATCTACAGTAAACTTCCTATCCACCAGAACAAAGCAGATATATTCGAGAAACTCTAAAAAAAATCTAAACACTATTCTGAAAACATACATAACACTATTTATGCTTATTATAGAGATCTATATATAACTTAACTTTTAATAAATAATTAAAACTTCAGGTACGGCTTTATTGCCTATGTGGCTTAATTAACGTGTGAGATAAGAGGAAGAAATATGTCAGAACACCCTATTAGGATTGGTAAAGCCTCAGTATTAGTAGGATGTCTACCCCTGCAAATCACATAAAATTGAATGAATATTCATACACAACACCATCTTCCACCTAGCCTGGCATGTTTCACCCCCATAACTTCTGGGTACTTCATCAGAGGACAATCAAAGTGCGGTAGTGAAAAATGTGCAAAATATAAAATTAAAATACATTATGTTATCAATGTACATGTTATGAATGTAGCATAGCCTCACGGCCATATATACAAGCCACGAACTCTAAAAAATAACTATGGACTCATTCCTGCCTGTTACTTCTACCATATCTGTCTTACTTCCAAACAGTGTTCCAAACATTGATGAAATAACCGAGTGTCACAATACTACCCACATTATCTTTCCACACCCGTTCTGCAAGGTGACCTCTGCTTATGTGGGCTGATGTTGATATTTAATAGTTTAAAAGTAAAAAAGAACGTATTGTGTGTCTCTGGCTGAATTCTCCGTGCACCAAGAGCAAGAAAATATTATAAAATGACTAAATATGTAGATATTTTTCTAGGGCTGTAGGCCTGTGAGTGGGTGACTCCCAAAGGACTCGTGAAGAACAAAACTAGAAAAGCCATCACATCATGATTCAGACTAACCTTAGACAAGTCATGGATGATTCAAACACAGCGTAAGCCAAAATGCCCCATAAACCTGTCTATAAACAAGATAGGATCCAGTAAGATAGAAGCTGGGAAATCAGAGGGCAGGGTGTAAGGGTGTCAGGAGAATACGTAGGAAGAACACCTCGTTACTGTATTGTAGTTGCAGTTAACGAGACAGGATATGCAGTCAGGTCAGTGTGAGTTTGGCCAAAAAGGAGCCTAAAATCTTTTTACTATAATATAGGGACTTAAAGGAAACCAGCGATAAAACAAAGATAGCATTCATCTGGTGCTTTCTCCAACCTCTATAGGCCCCCTGACTGTTGGACCAGGCTGCTCCGTTGTGCTGCAGTCAGCTCCGGTCAAGTCTTCAGTTGGTCATGCTCCACTGTGCATGCCACTGTCCAGGCCGAATGTGCGGGGGGCACATGTGGCCCCGATGCGCCTGACGCTCCCAGCCAAGCCAAGAGATTGGATAGGTGTGCTTGGCCTGGACTGAAAAGTCCTGAGCTGGCTGTAGGACATATAAAAAGACAGAATCTGTCATGCCAGGCCCTGTCTTTATTCTGCAGGAATAGGAATGGGAGGTCTTACATGATGCAAGGTAATTGGGACACTAGTGAAGCTCTGCCCCCCTCTCGGGAACACAGTTGCGGCCATGTCCTTGAAATCTCTTGAAGCTCTTTAGAAACCTCCGCCTGCACTGCCGTGGCCCGCCCCAGGCCAGCAGCCACCAGTTGCAGCTGCCAATGCAGATGGGAGGATTGGTTCGGCATGCCGCGGGCACAGGATGGCTGCGGGGGGCTGGTCGAAACCCTAGGTAAGTGAAACTCTTGTATTTTTTTCAGTTAAGATTCACTTTAAACAGCAAAAAACAGTGAGAGATAGCTTGGGATAATGTTTTACTGCAGGAAAGTTAAAAGGGTCATTATTTCTGCTTTGTTTTGGGGCCCATATGCAATTAACTTTTTCTCCTGAGTTTTCTCCTAGGAGATAATTCTTCATCTTCTATTTAAAATAACTTTATTATCACTTTGCAATTGAAAAAGTACCAAAAAGTACCAAAACATTATTTTGAGTATTTCCATGCTTACTGGTGGCTTAAAAGGCATTTTATTGATAAGTGTGAAAATATCACCTGGAAGAAATCTCAGGAGAAAACGTTAATTGTACATGGGCCAGAGTGTGGTTATAAAACTGCAACTGTGACAGTATGATGGAAGAGTGGAATTACCCTTTGAAGTGGACCTGAACTCAACACAGGACAGAAGGAAAACAAAGAGAAATACACCCTGTATGTTTTTTTTTTTTAGAAAGTTTAGCCTGTCTAATTCCCCCTCATCTGTGACTAATTACAAGTTGTAACGTGATCTATCTCTCCCTTGTGTCAGCTGACTGCCACGCCAGATAAGCTCATTTGAAAGCACAGGATGTTAAAGGATACCCGAACTGACATGTGACATGATGAGATAGACATGTGTATGTACAGTGCCTAGCACACAAATAACTATGCTGTGTTCCTTTTTTTTCCTTTCTCTGCTTGAAAGAGTTAAATATCAGGTATGTAAGTGGCTGACTCAGTCCTGACTTAGACAGGAAGTGACTACAGTGTGACCCTCACTGATAATAAATTCCCCTGTTTACCTCTTTCTTGCTCTCAGAAGCCATTTTCTGCTAGGAAAGTGTTTTATAGTTGGAGTTTCTTATCAGTGAGGGTCACACTGTAGTCACTTCCTGTCTGAGTCAGGACTGAGTCAGCCACTTACATACCTGATATTTAACTCTTTCAGGCAGAGAAAAAAAAAAGGAACACAGCATAGGCATTTGTGTGCTAGGCACCGTACATGTCTATCTCATCATGCCACATGTCAGTTCGGGTATCCTTTAACAATATGTCTGCTGCCATGAATCAGGAAGTAGAAACACTGCAGATTTATTGTAGGATTTGTATCAGCTATTGTGTATCTTTTAGAAGGTTTGAGCTCTGAGTTCTGGTCCACTTTAAATACAATTAGAAACGTAGGTATCACAAGTAGTAGCAATAGAGTATTGTACAGTGTTAGCCATAAGGTATAACAAGTCCACAGATGGTGAGGCAGAGGACCTCTTTAGACTGTGAAGTCTACACTAATGTTTGGCCAATCCTTTCATGAAGGAGACAAGCAGCATTTCTTCTCCAGATAAAGAAGCTATTCTCGTATGTGATCACTGATGCTCTCCTCATGCGTGTATAGCCAGCCCTGTGCAGTAAAACAAGCCGGCGTTCCCTCTCATGTGTTTCATGTAGGAGACACAGTTTAGCGTGTTTGATGGTCCTATTTAGATCCCTGCAAAGTTTCCTGCCGAGGAGACGGTAGAATGGAGCTTCTGTGGTCGGGTTTGTTTGATTAAGCAATGCGCGGCTCCAGCAATGGCTGGGAAACAGCCCAATCTGTTGAAAAATGAAAAACATTTTGACAAGAAACAGGAAGTCCAACTTCAAATATTTCCCACTTTCTCGCTGGGTTTAAGTACTTCTGCAAATAAAAGGTTCTGAAGACATGAAAGGGGGCATTTTGCGCTGAACCGGACTTCACAACAACAGATAAACAAAGCCATGGCGGTCAGCTAGGAGCCCCTTCCGCTAATGGAACCAGGATAAATGGGGGCTTTAACTGGAAACTTTTACAAATGTTACACTTAATTCGGCAGGGCTTTACTGTTATTTAGAGATTCAAAGAGCTCATCAAAACGTGTATTTAAAATCCAGATAAACCCCAAATTGCAGAAATTAAATTCTTATAGAATAACGGTGGCCATAGAGGATTAATTTTCGAAATATAGCAGAACTCTGGCTATCGGCGGATGCTGCGGCGGGGGTCATAAAGTGGCACCACACTTAGGCTATTATGTAGCTTAAAGTGGCATTAAACTCTGACACAATATTAAATGAAAACATGTTTTCCTACTTTTTATTACCCATCATATTTGCTTTTGTGCACAAGTATTATTGCCTATTTACAAATTTTCCAAAGTACAGTTTATGTGCTCTGAAAGCTGCCATGGCATTTTATTGCATAGCTGCTTTATTTATGTATTATAATGTACTTAGAGAAAGTTTTTACCTTCTGCTATCTGTGCAAGCTGACATACTGCACAGCAATGTTTACAAATAGTACCTGCATAGCTTTAACAAGTTACTGTAATATTACTACTTGAGATCGTATCTACAGTGCTGCCCATAATTATTCAAACCCCTGGCAAATTTTGACTTATAGTCACTTTTATTCAACTAGCAAATAATTTTTTGATGGGAAATGACATACTGTAGATGTCTTTCAAAAGATAATAAGATGATGTACAAGAAGCATTATTGTGGAAAAAAACATTTCTCAACTTTTATTTACATTTGAGCAAAAAGTGTCCATTCCAAAATTATTCATACCCTTTTCAACAATCAATAGAAATGCCTTAATTGACTATTACATCAATCAAACACTTCCTATAATTGCAGACCAGCTTTTTGCATGTCTCCATAGGTATTTTTGCCCATTCATTGTTAGCAATGAGCTCCAAATCTTTCAGGTTGGAGGCTCTTCTTGCCATCACCCTGATCTTTAGCTCCTTCCACGGACTCTTAATTGGATTCAAGTCAGGACTCTGACTGGGCCACTTCAAAACAGTAATGTTGTCTGCTAACCGTTTCTTCACCACTTTTGATGTGTGTTTTGGGTCATTGTCATGCTAAAATGTCCACTGGTGCCCAAGGCCAAGTTTCTCTGCAGACTGCCTGATGTTGTCATTGAGAATCCTCATACTGTATATTGCTCTTTCTTTATGGTGCCGTTTACTGTGATTAGGCTCCATGGTCCTTTGGCTAAAAAACACCCCTAAAGCATTAGGTCCCCACCACGTTTGACAGTGGAGAAGGTGTTCTTTAGGTTTAGGGCGTCTCCTTTTTTACGCCAAATGAAGGAAACATCATTGTGACCAAACAATTTAATTTTTGTTTCATCTGACCATAACACAGAAGACCAGAAGTCTTCTTCTCTGTCCAGATGAGCATTTGCAAAGGCTAGTCGAGCTTTTGTGTGCCTTATCTGGAGAAGTGGTTTCCACCTTGGTCTGCATCTGTGGAACCCAGCAATGTGCAGTGTCCGTTGGGTTGTCTGCCTTGAGACATATAGCCACTAGCAGAGTGTAGATTCACCAGGATGGCCTTGGTGGTGATCCTTGGATTTTTTTCACCTCTCTCACTATCCTCCTGGCCAACACAGGTGTCACTTTTGGCTTCTGTTTTTCACCTGTTGAGTTTATTAAAACAGCTGTTCTTAATTAATCAGGGTAATTAGGATGTTTAGAACAGCTTGGACTATTTGGAATGGTATAGAACTTTGGATTTCCCACACAGACTGTGACAGTTTGATAAGGGTATGAATAATTTTGTACTGGACACATTTTGCTCAAATGTAAATAAAAGCTGAGAATTTTTTTCCCACAATAATGCCTCTTGTACATCATCTTATTATCTTTTGGGAGACACCTATCTTATTTCCTGTCAAAAAATACTTGCTGGTTGAATAAAAGTAACTTTAAGTAAAAATTTGCCAGGCATATAAATAATTATGGGCAGCACTGTAACCTTGGCAGTAAGCTTCCCCCGAAGAAGAAAGTGCTGTTTTTAACTGTTTGAATACTGTTCTGCGATCAATTTTTTTGCGGTAGTAAGTTTAAGGCTGTAAATAATCTTTTAGAGCAAAGAAGAAATGCTGATTTTCATACCTCTTTAACTCCAGATACCAGCGGCAGGGGTCAGTAAACAGCTCCTGGACTTTGACTGCAGCCAAACTCCACCTACCGGCAGAGGAAGTGACTGGGTTGAATACAAAGTGCTCGTAGTTTGGCTATTATGTAGCCATACTCTGAATAGTGGTGGAGCTACTGATGGGGTAGTATAGTAAAGCAATCACAAGATGGCACTGTCTGTAAAGTGCGGTAATGATCTCTATGGCATTGTGATTTCCTGTATTCATTCTGTGTTCCTCTCTGTTCTAAGTAAGCTGCATTACCTGATGGTGGTGTCTGATTTATCTCTGCATGTTTTCTTCAGTTAAGAGTTCTAACTTGTTATAACGGGTGCCTATCTGTGTGTAGCTACCACTCTGCTCTATCAGGTTATGGGCCCAGTCACCAGATGTCCAGACCAGAGGCGGGACAAGGTCCTCCAGCACCCAAGGCTGAGACACCAAAGTGCACCCCTCCATCCCTCCCACCCCAGTCGTCACACACTGATTGCTATTAGACTAAGAGGTGCCACAGGGCCCACAACCTCCCCAACACCGTAATCTCTAGTTATCTGGCTTGCAGTCACTGCTATGTATCCCCTTTTCTTATTTCTTTCTGCTTCAAACACAATTAGGAATGACAGCTGAATGAATTGTGCGCCCCCTCCTACACTGCGCACTGAGGCTGAAGCCTCTCCAGCCTATGCCTCGGCCCGGCCCTGGTCCAGACCCAGAGACACATATCGCAAATCTCCCTGCAGCCCAGACGAACACCCAACAGTGATCCAGTGAAGCTCAGCAAACGGCTACAGGACATCTCCCAAAGGTACTGTGATCTACAGATATCAAGTAAAGAGCAGAAGCAGATATGGCTAGCAGCCCAGAACTTTAGAAATGGGTGCACTATCATTTTTTTTTCTTGGCTGCTGTCACTTACAATAGGTTGGACAAATCTGGCATGTTTTGGACTAGTCTCTCTCCTTATGGGGGTTCTAAGGGTTTTCTTTATTTTCAAAAGCACTTTCTGAATGACAATTGCTCAGCCCAACAGCCAGAATACTGTGAAAGCAAGTATAGAGGCTGGCCAGCATCACCATATAGATCTATTCCAGGGATTGCTTTTCTGCCTACTGTGTGACAGTAACATAGGAGAACATTAAAAACCCCCTTGGCGGTATGAAAAATACCGCCAGGGGGCAGCGCAGCAGTTTTTTTTTAATTTTTTTTTTTTTAAATCATGTAGCGAGCCCAGGGCTCGCTACATGATAGCCGCTGCTCAGCGGCATCCCCCCAGCCCCGCCGATCGCCTCCGGCGATAGGCGATCAGGAAATCCCGTTCAAAGAACGGGATTTCCTGGAGGGCTTCCCCCGTCGCCATGGCGACGGGGCGGAATGACGTCACCGACGTCAGCGACGTCATTGGGAGACCCGATCCACCCCTTGGCGCTGCCTGGCACTGATTGGCCAGGCAGCGCAGGGGTCTGGGGGGGGGGGCGCGCGCCGCACCGGATAGCGGCGATCGGGCGCGCGGCGGCAGCGATCGGGGTGCTGGCGCAGCTAGCAAAGTGCTAGCTGCGTCCAGCAAAAAAAAAATTATGTAAATCGGCCCAGCAGGGCCTGAGCGGCACCCTCCGGCGGCTTACCCCGTGTCACACACGGGGTTACCGCCAAGGAGGTTAATTTACAGTGCATTTTATTCTGGGAGGAATGCTAAAAGACACTGGTAGAGGCACCCTTGATGATTCTTGACTGTAAACTATAATATTGATGAGAAGTGTAACGTCTTACTTGCTCAGAAGGACAAACCAATATTTTTTGGAAAGGTATGTTTTATTCATGCACAATAGACAAAATGTTTCAGGGGTCTTGGCCCACTTTCTCGGGTCAACAAAAGTGCCTAAAAAGCTTTCAGTCTCGAGCGTGAGCGCCTTTAATTCTGTGTCTTTTAGCATAGTCGTATTCGTTATGGAGTCGCACTCACTTGGCATCCATCAATCTCAGATGGTCAGGTGTGCAGATCAAATAGTCCCGGCGGACACCATGGGACTTAGACCATAGTAAGTGAAGAGAATGGTCCGCACCACCTTCAAAGCTTAATCTTTTTATTGGAGTAAAGACATACAATTTTTTTTTAAAAAGAACTATAAGGCAGGACAGTCCACTGTGGGGAACTAGGCAGCTTGAAGATGGGCAGGAGCCCGAAACAGTGGACTGTCCTGCCTTATAGTTCTTTTTAAAAAAATGTGTATGTCTTTACTCCAATAAAAAGATTAAGCTTTGAAGGTGGTGCGGACCCTTCTCTTCTTTTAGCATAGTCCACATCCATAGTCTTTTTTAGTGTCTTTTAGCATAGTCCACCCCCCCCCCCCAGTGGGTCATAGCCACGGGGACCCTGCAGTACTCACAACTATAAACAGGAGAGCGACCAACCAGCATCTTGCACTGACAGACCCAGGACACTGAGCGGGGACAGTTACATTCCCGCTGGCTCAAATGGAGGTTGCAAGTTTTTGCAACCCACCTTTGTGAGTATATTACTAAAGGTGGCCACTAACGATCCAATTTCTAGCGAAAAATCGTTGAAGTGATCAGAAATTCTGAGCGGATTGGTTGTAAATAATCTCCATTGATAGGCACAATCTGTTACAAATGATTTAGTTAATTTCGTTTAATGAATAGTTGTCCGATTGGAGCTTGGTCAAACCAAAATTTGGATTTTTTTTTGTTGGTTGTGATAGATAGGAAGCAAAGATCAGTTTTTCGCAATAATTGTCCTTTAAAGAAGACCTGAACTCCTGCAAAGGACAGAAGGAAAACATAGAGAAATGCACCCTGTATGTATTTAGAGAGTTTAGCCTGTCTAGTTTCCCCTCATCTGTGTCTAATTGCAAGTTGTAATTTGATCTATCCGCTGTGTCACCTGGCTGACACGGCAGATAAGCTCATTTGGAAGCACAGGATGGTAACACTATGGGCTTGATTCACAAAACCCCTGTAAAGAAAAACTTTTCTTTGGTACAGCTGATATAAATCCTGCAATAAATCTGCAGTGTTTCTATTTCCTGCTTTCATCGAAGCAGACATAGGGCTTGATTCACAAAAGAGTGCTAACTGTTAGCACGGCCGTTTCCGCGCAAATTTTCGCATTGCACGCGATCGTGAATTTTTCGCGTGAAACGATAACGTTTTCACGTGCAAACGCGAATTTTCCCGCGATATTGATATTGTTTTCGCGTAAAAAAAATCGCGCAATGCGAAAATTTGCGCGAAAATGGCCGTGCTAACAGGTAGCACTCTTTTGTGAATCAAGCCCTATGTCTGCTTCGTGAAAGCAGGAAATAGAAACACTGCAGATTTATTGCAGGATTTATATCAGCTGTACCAAAGAAAAGTTTTTCTTTACAGGGGTTCTCTTGAACTATTAAAACACAAAAACTGCCACTTACCTGGGGCTTCTATCGGCCCCATGAAGCTGGAATGTCCCGTGCTGTCCTCCTCCGATATGCTGTTTCCCGCCGCCAGCACTGATGTAATTATTTGTCTAACTAGACGAAGAGAAGTGGGGCTGCGCGGCCGTGACTGAGTGCGTACTCGCTCCCGCGCACGTCAGTGGGAGCTTGCTGCGCAGGTGCAGTACGTGCAGGCGCAATACAGGAAAACTTTGTACTGCGCCTGACGGGCGCGGGAGCGAGCACGCACGCGGCCATGCAGCCGCAGGTATATTTGTCTATCTTAGAGGTATAATTACACTGGGAACCGGCGGCGGGGAGAGGCACATCGGAGGAGGATGGCGTGGGACATTCCAGCTGCAGGGGGCCAATAGAAGCCCCAGGGTAGTTGGCAGTTTTTGTTTTTTAAAAGTTAAAGAGAACCCCTTTAAAGTTTATTATGCTGTTGGGTATATTTTAGAGCAGAGAGGAATTTCTGAGATCAGGTCCGCTTCAAGGAACGCAGAATTGAACTCTCAGTAACATTTTGCCTTTAAGTTGTGTTTTTTTTCCCCTTTTTCCTCCACCCTGATGATGTCTCAGGTTAAAATAATATCACATTTTAAAATCGGAAGCTCAGCAGGACGAAGTGACCGCAGTGAACTTGTGAACCGGGAATTCTCCAGGTAGATATCTCTCTCCGAGTTTAGAATAATAAGATCTTCCATTCCCTTTTTCCCCCTTTCCATACATCCAGCCTGAGAGACAAATATTGAAGGCTTTCCATCACATTTTTCTGAATGTGCCGCCTGATTTCTCCACTTCCACTGTGTGTGTTTTTGTAGCGTTCTGCTACAGTGTGAGTCTTGTTACTCATGTTTGGGGAGGTGTCTATAGAAAATGATGCTGTGTTGGCAGGATATCTATTTATATCATATAAATGTGATCCACATTGTGCGGAGCATAAAGAAACGTCTTACTGGCAATGAATGGAGATGATCAATTTATTCTTCTGAGCAGTGGGGTCACTGAGAGGTTATGTGCCTCAGTGTAATTTTTACATTGATGCCCCTCAAGTACTCTATTAATAGCAATGTCCATGGTGCACCAAGACCTGGCAAGGACGTCGCAGCATCAGAGGGGTGTAAGCAGGAAAATTAGGCGCCTGCAGTTAATGGACTATTTGGACGCCCCATGGGCAAAAATGCTAAATCTCTGTTTTAGGGCTCCAAAAGCAGAAATTTTGTTTCCCTCATAAATAGCGGACGCTGGGCCCAGCCAATTGAAATTTTTCGCTTTGACAATTATTGTTTTTAAAATTATTGTTTTCAATTTTGTTTTGAGAATTATCATGTTATAAATTATCGTGGTGAAATGTATTGTTTTCATATTTACATTATTTGCAGAGGAAGGGGGTTTTAAGGTTAGGCATCGGGAAGGAGAGTTTTGGGTTAGGCATCAGGAAGGGGGGTCTTAGGTTTTGGCGTCAGGAAGGGGGGTCTTAGGTTTAAGGGTCAGGAAGGAATGTCTTAGGGTTAGGCGTCAGTAAGGAGGGTCTTAGGGTTAGGCATCAGGAAGGGGGTCTTTAGGGTTAGGCGTCAGGAAGGGGGTTCTTAGGGTCAGGTGTCAGGAAGGGGGTCTTAGGGTTAGGCATCAGGAAAAACCATGCAGCAGCTACATCACCTGGCAACACTAAAAATGTCACCATGTAATAAATGTCAGAATGTAAATCAGGGATTTAAAAGATTTTACAATGGGCAAACACTGACTAAATCATTTATACATAATTATTGTTAAAATGAAGCACTTTTTTTATTACATTATTTTCACTGGAGTTCCTCTTTAAGGGCAAATTTGAATGCGTTCTATGACAAAACATTAAAAAACTCCTGTCTTCCCCATATTCTCAGTTCTGGCGGCTGGAACGCTGCTAATTGCATATTACTTGTTCTACAATTATAGGGAATTAGGGACAAGACTAATATTTATTCATTTTGACAACACCTCATTTAAAACAATATAAAATGTTTAATTACACTGAAGTATTAAGTTCATAAAATTTCAGTGATTTTAGACTGTAAAGGAAGGTGACAATCCTGGGAAAGGCTGAACCCTCGGGGGTCCGGTAAAGATGGAATAATATATATAAGTGAGGGGTCTCTGAGCGGAATGTGGATTTACTGATCTGGGCTGAATCCAGAACTTCTAAGTGAATGGAATGAAATGCACAATTCTCTTTTATTGTGATTGTGTCTCCAGCCTGGAATCTCGAGTCTCAGGGAATGTGGAGTCATGGGAGAATCGTAACTTTTAACAATTTTGAGTGTGAGCTGTTTTAATATTAGCGTTCAGATTCCATTCACCGCAATTCGCGTGGTGGAAGCGTTCGCTCAGTGCAGGGTGGGGGCTGTGTGCCAGGTACTCTGACTTACTTTCATGCAGAGTGAAAGGTTAGCTGAAGTTTAAGGCCATTTTCACAATGGAAACCGGATTTGTGGGAGCATTGCAGTGCGACGAGCGCATCGCAGCGCTAAAATCAGCCTTTGGATATTACGGCAGCAATGTGCGGTAATCTTACTTCTGGCTGCAAGCCAAGCAGGAAGTCAGGCTCTCTAGCTCTAACATCCTGTGGCCACGATTAGAATTGCGTGGAAGTGTATTAAAAAAATATGTTTTCCGTATGTGCACCGCAAAGCAAACGCAAGGAAACTTTTTAAAAGCTGCATCGCCATAGACTTACATGACTTCCGGTTTGCCGCACATGTTGCCCGACAAAGCGCTGTTACTCTTGTGGTAAATTGTGCACTACTGGCAGATCGTGTTGCACCGCGCCTGATATAAAATGCCCCATAGACTTTTTTTGGCATGGCGTTACCCTGCGGCAAAACAGGGTAATGCACTGTGTCAGTGTGAAAGCGGCCTTCGGCTAAGTTCACACTGAATTAGTTGTGATGCATTTTAGGCTCATCAAAATGGGTTTCAAAACTGGCGCATGCGTCGCAGGACACGGTACCTTTTTGACAGTCATTTATAACATGAGCAAAAGGGTTGCGCAGTGCCAAGAAGCAGTGCTGTTCACAAATTTTTGCCAAAGTAATTTTCGCATCAAAAATTTAATTTTCGATTTTGTTAAAATTTTCACGGAAATACATTGTATTTTTTGCAGTATGTGGATAATTTGCGGAAACTGAAAAACCTATACTGGGGGTACCTACCTATCTAACCTAAACTGTGGGCAACTGTACTGGCTATCTCTATTGAAGGCACCTACCTATCTAACCTATAGTGGGGGCAACTACACTTGCTATCTAAATTGAAGGCACCTTCCTAGCTAACCTATACTGGGGGCACCTACCTATCTAACCTATACTGGGTACAATTTAGCCTAGAAACTGCCCTGGTATTTATTTTTCCCTTTTAGGGACTAAAAACCACACAATAAATTTGTGCGGTTTTTAGACCCTAAAATCAGGAAATAATCATACCGCCAGGGAGGGTAAGCACACTTAAAAGACAAACAAGGTGAGTAGGGACATGTTTAATTACTTTCCTGGAGCTTCTTCCAGCCCTCAGGAATCTTCTGGTTCCCTCACTGCTGCTCTGATGTTCTCTGCTGTCCCACTGGCCACCCGTAATTCTGGACGGTGCTTCTATGCATGCGTGGTCGCTCGTTCGCAGATGCCAGCATTACTGATGGCCAGCGGGACAGTGGGGAACACCGGAGCTGTGGCAAAGGAACCAGAAGTCTTCTAGGGGCTAGAAGAAGCCCCAGGTAAGTAAATATACATGTCCCTGAATATATCCCCCAACCGTCCCGATTTGGGGGGCCCTCCCACTATCCTGCGCTGCCCCCCTTGTGTCCTGGCCAGCTGGGCAGAGAGAGGAAAAATCGTCCACTCCTCACCGAACGCTCAGGTCCTCGCACTCTGCCGTCACTTCCGGGTACCGCCCTGCCTGAGCGTTCGGTGAGGAGTGGACGGCTGTGCGCGCGGCAGCTGATACCAGCCTCAGAAACCAGGACAGCCCACGGTGGCCCACACAAACGGGGGAGAGCCCGTCAAAAAACTCATGTGTTGAAAACTACTTTTAATGTGTAAGTGCAATATTTTTTAGCATTAAAATTTTTAAAACAGTATTATGCTATGTTGTGCCTCTTTTTGGAGGTCTGCATCTAAGTCTATATGAAGAGGAAAGTGTAGAGTGGGAGAACTGATGATCCATTAACCCTGTGGTGGAGGTCCCAATATCCACAAGAGGCAACTTAGATCGATTGGTCGGGGTGACCAGGGAATAACCCCAAGGCGCAAATAGACCATATTGTTGGTCTTACAAGAGGGTGAGTCGTATTCTAGTTGGGTGTGGTGGTGGTGACACAACCTGAATAAGAACTGTACAGCAAGAAAGAACTGCCGGGGAAATAGAAGGGCCTAGGGGTCATTGATAAACTGTCTTCTATTTTGAAATCTCAGCGCACTGCCTGATAAGAGGACTCAATTAATTTATGTACAGAGTGCGCGTAGTGTTGGGCGAACATCTAGATGTTCGGGTTCGGGCCGAACAGGCCGAACATGGCCGCGATGTTCGGGTGTTCGACCCGAACTCCGAACATAATGGAAGTCAATAGGGACCCGAACTTTTGTGGTTTGTAAAGCCTCCTTACATGCTACATACCCCAAATTTACAGGGTATGTGCACCTTGGGAGTGGGTACAAGAGGAAAAAAAAATTAGCAAAAAGAGCTTATAGTTTTTGAGAAAATCGATTTTAAAGTTTCAAAGGGAAAACTGTCTTTTAAATGCGGGAAATGTCTGTTTTCTTTGCACAGGTAACATGTTTTTTGTCGGCATGCAGTCATAAATGTAATACATATAAGAGGTTCCAGGAAAAGGGACCGGTAACGCTAACCCAGCAGCAGCACACGTGATGGAACAGGAGGAGGCGCAGGAGGAGAAGGCCACGCTTTGTGAGACACAACAACCCCGGCCTTGCATGAGGGCAAGAAGCGTGCGGATAGCATGCTTTGTACCGCCATGCAGTCATAAATGTAATAAAGATAAGAGGTTCCATAAACAAGGACCGGCAACGCTAACCCAGCAGCAGCAGCAGCAGCACACGTGATGGAACAGGAGGAGGCGCAGGAGGAGAAGGCCACGCTTTGTGAGACACAACAACCCAGGCCTTGCATGAGGACAAGAAGCGTGCGGATAGCATGCTTTGTACCGCCATGCAGTCATAAATGTAATAAAGATAAGAGGTTCCATAAACAGGGACCGGCAACGCTAACCCAGCAGCAGCAGCAGCAGCACACGTGATGGAACAGGAGGAGGCGCAGGAGGAGAAGGCCACGCTTTGTGAGACACAACAACCCAGGCCTTGCATGAGGACAAAAAGCGTGCGGATAGCATGCTTTTTACCGCCATGCATGCAGTCATAAATGTAATAAAGATAAGAGGTTCTATAAACAGGGACCGGGAACGCTAACCCAGCAGCAGCAGCACACGTGATGGAACAGGAGGAGGCGCAGGAGGAGAAGGCCACGCTTTGTGAGACACAACAACCCAGGCCTTGCATGAGGACAAGAAGCGTGCGGATAGCATGCTTTGTACCGCCATGCAGTCATAAATGTAATACAGATGAGAGGTTCAATAAACAGGGACCGGAAACGCTAAACCATCCCAGATGTTCATTGGTCATGTTACTTGGTTGGGGTCCTGGAGTGTTGCGTAGTCGTTTCCAATCCAGGATTGATTCATTTTAATTTGAGTCAGACGGTCTGCATTTTCTGTGGAGAGGCGGATACGCCGATCTGTGACGATGCCTCCGGCAGCACTGAAACAGCGTTCCGACATAACGCTGGCTGCCGGGCAAGCCAGCACCTCTATTGCGTACATTGCCAGTTCGTGCCAGGTGTCTAGCTTCATGCCCGGTTTCAGGTCCAGCGGTGCCAGCCACAAATCTGTCTGTTCCTTTATTCCCCTCCAAATTTCCTCCCCTGTGTTCTGCTTATCCCCAAGGCAGATCAGCTTCAGCAACGCTTGCTAACGCATGCCAACAGCTGTGCTGCACTGCTTCCACGATCCTACTGCTGCTGGTGCTGGGTTAGCGTTTCCGGATGAGGTACAGCTTTGAGATGCGTTGGAGGAGAAGGAGTCAGAGAGGTAGGTGCTGCTGTTGTTATCCAGTGGGAGGGACGGCGGTGCAGCTGTTTGCGGCGTGGGCAACACCCGCGCCGTAGCAGGTGAGGAATCGCTGCCAGGCTCCACAAGGTTCACCCAGTGCGCGGTAAGGGAGATGTATCGACCCTGGCCGAACGCACTCGTCCAGGTGTCAGTGGTGAGGTGAACCTTGCAGGCAACGGCATTCTTCAAGCTTCGGGTTATTTAGCTGACCACGTGCTCATGCAACTCAGGCACTGCAGAGCGCGCAAAGTGGTAGCGGCTGGGAACCACGTAACGTGGGATGGCCACTGACATCATGCCCTTGAAGCTGTTTGTCTCCACCACTCGATATGGCAGCATTTCGCAGGCCAGAACCTTGGCTATGCTGGCTGGCTGTTACTGCCACGGCCCGGGGGTCATTTGCTGGCAATTTCCTCTTGCGCTCAAACATCTCAGAGACAGACAACTCAACCGTAGGGCTGCACACCGAAGGGCTGTTGGTTGTTGTGTTTGATGAACACTGGGAGACCTCAAGAGCACTAGTCCGGAAAGTGACAGTGTCAGCATCGTCTGATGTTTGTGAATGTTGTGAACCACGCAATGGCTGGACTACTGCTGCTGCTGAGGCGGGTCTGGTGGTGAGTCTGGTGAACCCAAGGGAGGCAGTGTTGCTGGTGGTACCCTGTCCTGCCGCGTTTGCCCACAGTGTGGGATGTTTGGATAGAATGTGGCGGCTCATGCTGGTGGTGGAGAGGTTGTTAATACTTTTCCCCCTGCTCAGGCGGGTCTTGCACACCTTGCAAATCGCCATGGTAACATCCTCAGTGCAGTCTTCAAAGAAAGCCCAGACTTTGGAGCACCTGCCTTGCTGGCGATTTCTGTTTGCGCCTCTTTTGCCTCTCACTTGAACCATGCTTGCGGTGCCTGAAATTGCGCGCCGCCTACCTTGTGGCACAAGGCGAACTCGTGCAGCAGTGGGTTCCTCAACAGACTCATCTGTGCTGCTGCTACGACGGCGATGTTATCGTTCACAAACAAAATCTGGGTCTATGTCCACATTGTCCATACCCTCCTCTTCCATCTCCTCAAACTCGTCATATGCCATTGTGGGGGGCCGCCGCCGTGGAGTAGAGCTCCCCAGAACAACCTCTGCGCAGCTCACTCCAACGTCGTCTGGTTATCTGGCAGTTGTGTGCGTGGTGTCGCTGCCGGTTGTGTCAGCTTTGTGCCCACTGGCTCCTTGTAACTGGCTGAGGACTCGGACCTCGTGCGTGATGTGCTGGTGCTGCTTAACCCACTGCTGGACGCTTGAGAGGTCATCCAAGTAATTATCTGGTCCTGTTCTTTTGGATCTGTGAGGGTTGTTGTCCTGGACAACATGGGCGGTATTGAGTGGGTTTTCTTGGGTGCTCCCCTGTGGCCTGTACGTGAACCGTCAGGGGAAACACCTCTTCCCTTGCCCCTCCCTCTTTCACCGGATTTCTTCCTCATTTCACTTATCCTTAAAGTACACGCTGACTGGCAGCAGTACAGTGGCAGTACAGAAATGCTATACAGTGGTGGGTGAGCGGTGTACCACTTTTGTCAGCAGCGACACAGAGCACAATGCTATACAGTGGCGGGTGAGCGGTGTACTACTGTTCCCAGCAGACACAGAGTGGAAGTAAACACAATGCTATATAGTGTGGCTGAGCCGTGTACACAGAGTGGCATTAAACACAATGCTATATAGTCTGCTATATAGTCACCCCGAACAGGGTGATGTTCTGCAGAACCCGAACAGTGGCAAACACTGTTCGCCCAACACTACTGGGAGGGAACGCAGATTTTAGTACCTAAACACACGATACAACATGTTTTCCGGGGTCAGACTCTGAGGCACATACAGATGGTCCCGATCATCATCCTCATCATACAACTCTTCTCCTGAGTCTGAACCACCCACCACCTCTGCCACCCCAACATCCCCAGACACAGACCCCTCATCGTCCTCAACATTAACTTGGGATGCTGGCCTGAGCCAGACCTCCTCCTCCACATCAGGCCCCATCATCTCCTCAATGGCAGCCCTCATTAATCGCTCTGGCGCCGGACCGATGGACACAACGTTCTCCTCCGGGGAGGGCTGCTGCTGAGCACTGGCTGCTGGGGTGGATGTTATAGCTTGCGTGGGGCGTTGGCTGTTGCTGTTGTTGGGAGTGCTGCTCACAGCGGAGGTCTCTGGGGAACTCATGTTGAGCTCATATAGTGGTTGACGGTGAGTGGAGTATTACTGATCCCAGCAATATACACACTGACTGGCAGAGTACGCAATGCTATATAGTGTGGCTGAGCGGTGTACACAGAGTGGCAGTAAACACAATGCCATATAGTCTGGCTGAGCGAGCGGTGTACTACTGTTCCCAGCAGAATCAGAGTGGCAGTAAACAATGGTATATAGTCTGGCTGAGCAGTGTACACAGAGTGTCAGTAAACAATGGTATATAGTCTGGCTGAGCGGTGTACACAGAGTGTCAGTAAACAATGGTATATAGTCTGGCTGAGCGGTGTACACAGAGTGTCAGTAAACAATGGTATATAGTCTGGCTGAGCGGTGTACACAGAGTGTCAGTAAACAATGGTATATAGTCTGGCTGAGCGGTGTACACAGAGTGTCAGTAAACAATGGTATATAGTCTGGCTGAGCGGTGTACACAGAGTGTCAGTAAACAACGGTATATAGTCTGGCTGAGTGGTGTACACAGAGTGGCAGTAAACACAATGCTATATATAGCGTGGCTGAGCGAGGTGCACAGTGGCAGTACACACAATGCTATATTAGTCAGGCTAAGCCGTGTACACAGAGTGTCAGAAAACACAATGCTATATATAGCGTGGCTGAGCGAGGTGCACAGTGGCAGTACACACAATGCTATATATAGCGTGGCTGAGCGAGGTGCACAGTGGCAGTACACACAATGCTATATTAGTCAGGCTAGCCTAAGCCGTGTACACAGAGTGTCAGAAAACACAATGCTATATATATAGCGTGGCTGAGCGAGGTGCACAGTGGCAGTACACACAATGCTATATATAGCGTGGCTGAGCGAGGTGCACAGTGGCAGTACACACAATGCTATATATAGCGTGGCTGAGCGAGGTGCACAGTGGCAGTACACACAATGCTATATTAGTCAGACTAGCCTAAGCCGTGTACACAGAGTGTCAGAAACCACAATGCTATATATATAGCGTGGCTGAGCGAGGTACACAGTGGCAGTAAACAATGCTATATATAGTGTGGCTGAGCGAGCGGTGTACTACTGTTCCCAGCAGCGACACACAATGACTGGGGGGGACCCTGGCTAGCGTGGCTGGAGAGCGAACTACCCTGCCTGCCTACCCAAAGCTAAACCCACAGACAAATGGCGGAGATATGACGTGGTTCGGGTATTTATTTACCCGAACCACGTGACCGTTCGGCCAATCAGAGCGCGTTCGGGCCCGAACCACGTGACCCGTTCGGCCAATCACAGCGCTAGCCGAACGTTCGGGGAACGTTCGGCCATGCGCTCTTAGTTCGGCCATGTGGCCGAACGGTTTGGCCGAACACCGTCAGGTGTTCGGCCGAACTCGAACATCACCCGAACAGGGTGATGTTCTGCAGAACCCGAACAGTGGCGAACACTGTTCGCCCAACACTAAGTGCGCGGTGTTATCTGCAATAAGAGAGGGGAAAAAAACTGATCGAGGCACCAGCCCCGGGGATGCGGTATGCGGGATGGATTGCCGCGATTACATTCCTCCCTCCCTTCCTCCTATTGTGCCCCCAGTGTCTTCCCCCCCAGCCTACAGAGTAAAGTGCGCAGCGGAGTGGGCTGTCATTTAACCACTTGCCGACCGCCCACAGCCCATGGGCGGCGGCAAAGTGGACGCCTAAAGGACCGCAATACGCCTTCAGGCGGCGCGTCCTTTAGGCATGCCGGGGGAGCGATCGCGTCATTGATGACGCGCGCTTCCCCCGGCAACTGGCTCCGCCCACCCGCCGTAACATCCCGCCGGCCATACGGAAGTGCCGGCGGGATGTTAACCCCGCGATCGCCGCTACAAAGTGTATAATACACTTTGTAATGTATACAAAGTGTATTATACAGGCTGCCTCCTGCCCTGGTGGTCCCAGTGTCGGAGGGACCACCAGGGCAGGCTGCAGCCACCCTAGTCTGCACCCAAACACACTGATCTGCCCCCCCGCCCACTGATCGCCCACAGCACCCCTCAGACCCCCCCCCTGCCCACCCCCCAGACCCCTGTTTGCACCCAATCACCCCCCTAATAACCCATCAATCACTCCCTGTCACTATCTGTCAACGCTATTTTTTTTTTTATCCCCCCCCTGCCCCCTGCCCCCTCCTGATCACCCCCCCACCCCTCAGATTCTCCCCAGACCCCCCCCCAGACCACCCCCCCTGTGTACTGTATGCATCTATCTTCCCTGATAACCTGTCAATCACCCGTCAATCACCCATCAATCACCCATCAATCACCCATCAATCACCCCCTGTCACTGCCACCCAACAATCAGCCCCTAACCTGCCCCTTGCGGGCAATCTGATCACCCACCCACACCAATAGATCGCCCGCAGATCCGACATCAGATCACCTCCCAAATCCATTGTTTACATCTATTCTCTCCTCTAAACACCCACTAATTACCCATCAATCACCCATCAATCACCCCCTATCACCACCTGTCACTTTTACCTATCAGATCAGACCCTAATCTGCCCCTTGCGGGCACCCAATCACCCGCCAACACGCTCAGATTGCCCTCTGACCCCCCCTTATCAATTCACCAGTGCATTAATTACATCTGTTCTTCCCTGTAATAACCCACTGATCACCTGTCAATCACCTGCCAATCACCTATCACCCATCAATCACCCCCTGTCACCCCCTGTCACTGCCACCCATCAATCAGCCCCTAACCTGCCCCTTGCGGGCAATCTGATCACCCACCCACACCATTAGATCGCCCGCAAACCCGCCGTCAGATTACCTCCCAAATGTATTGTTTACATCTGTTATCTTCTCTAAACACCCACTAATTACCCATCAATCACCCATCAATCACCCCCTATCACCACCTGTCACTGTTACCTATCAGATCAGACCCTAAGCTGCCCCTTGCGGGCACCCAATCACCCGCCCACACGCTCAGATTGCCCTCAGACCCCCCCTTATCAATTCACCAGTGCATTAATTACATCTGTCCTTCCCTGTAATAACCCACTGATCACCTGTCAATCACCTGCCAATCACCTATCACCCATCAATCACCCCCTGTCACTGCCACCCAACAATCAGCCCCTAACCTGCCCCTTGCGGGCAAACTGATCACCCACCCACACCAATAGATCGCCCGCAGATCCGACATCAGATCACCACCCAAGCGCAGTGTTTCCATCTATTCTCTCCTCTAAACACTCACTAATTACCCATCAATCACCCATCAATCACCCCCTATCACCACCTGTCACTGTTACCCATCAGATCAGACCCTAATCTGCCCCTTGCGGGCACCCAATCACCCGCCTACACGCTCAGATTGCCCTCAGACCCCCCCTTATCAATTCGCCAGGGCATTATTTACATCTGTCCTTCCCTGTAATAACCCACTGATCACCTGTCAATCACCCATCAATCACCCCCTGTCACTGCCACCCATCAATCACCCCTGTCACTGCCACCCATCAATCAGCCCCTATCCTGCCCCTTGCGGGCAAACTGATCACCCACCCACACCAATAGATCGCCCGCAGATCCGACATCAGATCACCACCCAAGCGCAGTGTTTCCATCTATTCTCTCCTCTAAACACCCACTAATTACCCATCAATCACCCCCTATCACCACCTGTCACTGTTACCCATCAGATCAGACCCTAATCTGCCCCTTGCGGGCACCCAATCACCCGCCTACACGCTCAGATTGCCCTCAGACCCCCCCTTATCAATTCGCCAGGGCATTATTTACATCTGTCCTTCCCTGTAATAACCCACTGATCACCTGTCAATCACCTATCAATCACCCATCAATCACCCCCTGTCACTGCCACCCATCAATCACCCGCTGTCACTGCCACCCATCAATCAGCCCCTAACCTGCCCCTTGCGGGCAATCTGATCACCCACCCACACCAATAGATCGCCCGCAGATCCGACGTCCGATCACCTCCCAAGTGCAGTGTTCACATCTGTTCTCTACCCTAAACACCCACTAATTACCCATCAATCACCCCCTGTCACTGCTACCTATCAGATTAGACCCCTATCTGCCCCTAGGGCACTCAATCACCCGCCCACACCCTCAGAATGCCCTCAGACCCCAGCCCTGATCACCTCGCCAGTGCATTGCTTGCATCTATTCCCCCCTCTAATCACACCTTGAGACACCCATCAATCACCTCCTGTCACCCCCTAGCACACCTACCCATCAGATCAGGCCCTAATTTGCCCCGTGTGGGCTCCTGATCACTCGGCCAAACCCTCAGATCCCCCTCAGACCCCCTTCCGATCACCTCCCCAGTGCATTGATTGCATCTATTTTCCCCTCTAACCACCCCCTGAGACACCCATCAATCACCTCCTGTCACCCCCCTAGCACTCCTATCCATCAGATCAGGCCCAATACAACCTGTCATCTAAAAGGCCACCCTGCTTATGACCGGTTCCACAAAATTCGCCCCCTCATAGACCACCTGTCATCAAAATTTGCAGATGCTTATACCCCTGAACAGTCATTTTGAGACATTTGGTTTCCAGACTACTCACGGTTTTGGGCCCGTAAAATGCCAGGGCGGTATAGGAACCCCACAAGTGACCCCATTTTAGAAAAAAAGACACCCCAAGGTATTCTGTTAGGTGTATGACGAGTTCATAGAAGATTTTATTTTTTGTCAAAAGTTAGCGGAAATTGATTTTTATTGGGTTTTTTTCACAAAGTGTCATTTTTCACTAACTTGTGACAAAAAATAAAATCTTCTATGAACTCGCCATACACCTAACGGAATACCTTGGGGTGTCTTCTTTCTAAAATGGGGTCACTTGTGGGGTTCCTATACTGCCCTGGCATTTTAGGGGCCCTAAACCGCGAGGAGTAGTCTAGAAAACAAATGCCTCAAAATGACCCGTGAATAGGACGTTGGGCCCCTTAGCGCACCTAGGCTGCAAAAAAGTGTCACACATGTGGTACCGCCGTACTCAGGAAAAGTAGTATAATGTGTTTTGGGGTGTATTTTTACACATACCCATGCTGGGTGGGAGAAATTTCTATGTAAATGGTCAATTGTGTGTAAAACAAATCAAACAATTGTCATTTACAGAGATATTTCTCCCACTTAGCATGGGTATGTGTAAAAATACACCCCAAAACACATTATACTACTTCTCCTGAGTACGGCGGTACCACATGTGTGGCACTTTTTTACACCCTAAGTACGCTAAGGGGCCCAAAGTCCAATGAGTACCTTTAGGATTTCACAGGTCATTTTGCGACATTTGGTTTCAAGACTACTCCTCACGGTTTAGGGCCCCTAAAATGCCAGGGCAGTATAGTAACCCCACAAATGACCCCATTCTAGAAAGAAGACACCCAAAGGTATTCCGTTAGGAGTATGGTGAGTTCATAGAAGATTTTATTTTTTGTCAAAAGTTAGCGGAAAATTGATTTTTATTGTTTTTTTCACAAAGTGTCATTTTCCACTAACTTGTGACAAAAAATAAAATCTTCTATGAACTCACCATACTCCTAACGGAATACCTTGGGGTGTCTTCTTTCTAAAATGGGGTCATTTGTGGGGTTCCTATACTGAACTGGCATTTTAGGGGCCCTAAACCGTGAGGAGTAGTCTGGAAATCAAATTTCGCAAAATGACCTGTGAAATCCTAAAGGTACTCATTGGACTTTGGGCCCTTTAGCGCAGTTAGGGTGCAAAAAAGTGCCACACATGTGGTATTGCCATACTCGGGAGAAGTAGTACAATGTGTTTTGGGGTGTATTTTTACACATACCCATGCTGGGTGGGAGAAATACCTCTGTAAATGACAATCTTTTGATTTTTTTACACACAATTGTCCATTTACAGAGTTATTTCTTCCACCCAGCATGGGTATGTGTAAAAATACACCCCAAAACACATTGTACTACTTCTCCCGAGTACGGCGATACCACATGTGTGGCACTTTTTTGCACCCTAACTGCGCTAAAGGGCCCAAAGTCCAATGAGTACCTTTAGGATTTCACAGGTCATTTTGCGGAATTTGATTTCCAGACTACTCCTCACGGTTTAGGGCCCCTAAAATGCCAGGGCAGTATAGGAACCCCACAAATGACCCCATTTTAGAAAGAAGACACCTCAAGGTATTCCGTTAGGAGTATGGTGAGTTCATAGAAGATTTTATTTTTTGTCACAAGTTAGTGGAAAATGACACTTTGTGAAAAAAACAATAAAAATCAATTTTCCGCTAACTTTTGACAAAAAATAAAATCTTCTATGAACTCACCATACTCCTAACGGAATACCTTGGGGTGTCTTCTTTCTAAAATGGGGTCATTTGTGGGGTTCCTATACTGCCCTGGCATTTTAGGGGCCCTAAACCGTGAGGAGTAGTCTGGAAATCAAATTCCGCAAAATGACTTGTGAAATCCTAAAGGTACTCATTGGACTTTGGGCCCTTTAGCGCAGTTAGGGTGCAAAAAAGTGCCACACATGTGGTATCGCCGTACTCGGGAGAAGTAGTACAATGTGTTTTGGGGTGTATTTTTACACATACCCATGCTGGGTGGGAGAAATAACTCTGTAAATGGACAATTGTGTGTAAAAAAAATGAAAAAATTGTCATTTACAGAGATATTTCTCCCACCCAGCATGGGTATGTGTAAAAATACACCCCAAAACACATTCTACTACTTCTCTTGAGTACGGCAATACCACATGTGTGGCACTTTTTTGCAGCCTAACTGCGCTAAGGGGCCCAAAGTCCAATGAGCACCTTTAGGCTTTACAGGGGTGCTTACAAATTAGCACCCCCCAAAATGCGAGGACAGTAAACACACCCCACAAATGACCCCATTTTGGAAAGTAGACACTTCAAGGTATTCAGAGAGGGGCATGGTGAGTCCGTGGCAGATTTCATTTTTTTTTGTCGCAAGTTAGAAGAAATGGATTCTTTTTTTTTTTCTTTTTTTTTGTCACAAAGTGTCATTTTCCGCTTACTTGTGACAAAAAATAATATCTTCTATGAACTCACTATGCCTCTCAGTGAATACTTTGGGATGTCTTCTTTCCAAAATGGGGTCATTTGGGGGGTATTTATACTATCCTGGAATTCTAGCCCCTCATGAAACATGACAGGGGGTCAGAAAAGTCATAGATGCTTGAAAATGGCAAAATTCACTTTTTGCACCATAGTTTGTAAACGCTATAACTTTTACCCAAACCAATAAATATACACTGAATGTTTTTTTTTTTTATCAAAAACATGTTTGTCCACATTTTTCGCGCTGCATGTATACAGAAATTTTACTTTATTTGAAAATTGTCAGCACAGAAAGTTAAAAAAATAATTTTTTTGCCAAAATTCATGTCTTTTTTGATGAATATAATAAAAAGTAAAAATCGCAGGAGCAATCAAATAGCACCAAAAGAAAGCTTTATTAGTGACAAGAAAAGGAGCCAAAATTCATTTAGGTGGTAGGTTGTATGAGCGAGCAATAAACCGTGAAAGCTGCAGTGGTCTGAATGGAAAAAAAGTGGCCGGTCCTTAAGGGGTAGAAAGACTGTGGTCCTCAAGTGGTTAATCTTACCATTGCTCCTTGCGTACCGGGATCTGGCTCTTCTCGGCTTCCTGCTTCCTGTGACGTCACAGGAAGCAGGAAGCCGAGAAGACCAGATGAGATCCTGGTACGCACGGAGAGGCAATGGTAAGATTAAATGACAGCCTGCTCCGCTGCACACTATACTCTGCAGGGGGGGGGGGGACACTGGGGGCACATTAGGAGGAAAGGGGGGTGGAATGTAATGGCGGCCATCCATCCCGCATACCGCATCCCCGGGACTGGTGCCTCGATCAGTTTTTTTTCTCGCCTCCTCCCCACCCATGGCCACCCTCACCCTCCTCCCCACCCATAGGCACCCCCATGCTCCTCCCCCTTTGGGAGTAATAATAATATTAGTAATATTAATTAAAATAAAAATATTTCTTAAAAAACTTTTTGGTGGGCGTGACTAGGGGCGGTGTGTGGTTAGGGGTGTGGCCTAAGTGTCCCGCTTTCTGTTATGAAAATGTTGGGAGGTATGCGTTTGTATACTGTAAGTACACTGATACTTTACATTTATCACCAACACTTTCCCTGACACCAAAGTGAGAAAAGTGGACCTGATGTACTGCTACAGGAAGCAGCGTTGCCGTTGACCCACAGTCAGAATCAGTTTTATTTGCATGACTGGGTGGTGCCCAGAATTGGTTGGCAGAATTTTGGCACATACAGAAAGCAACATTCAAGGAAAATGCAGAATACGGCATTTCTGTTTTTAATTTTTATTCTCGACCGTAATCCATGCCTAATTTTCCAAAACAACTCTTTTATCCTTGTGTTCTTCTTTTGTTAATCTGCAATATTTTGACTTCATTGAAGCTGGTGAGCTGGTGGCTCAGCCTCAACTCTTTGTCAACATGTTCCCACTGCAACTAAGTGGGAACCCAGGAACCAGCATGTTTGAACTTCCCACTGAGGAGAAGTCCTGTAGACCAGTTGAAAGCTTCAGCAGGAAGTTCAGATTTCCCAGGCACAGGGCAGTTTCTAGGCTAAATTTCACCCAGGGCGAGGGTGTAATGGCCCGTACTCACGGGCTGCAGAAGTTGCCTGTCGCCAGCACACGTGAGCGTGTGGGCGACAGGCCGGCGACAGCTTCTCGCCAGGTCCCTCCGCGTACACACGCGGAAGAGGGACCAGCGGCGAGGCGGAAGCTGTCGCCGACGTTCCTCCTCCCTCCGCCGGAAGCTCCATATGATACAATGGAGGTTGCTGTCGCTAGTCCGCGTACTCACGCGTACTCACGCGGACTAGCGACAGTTGCGGGGGAGGGGCGGCGGCGACTGTCGCCATGCGATTGAAACTTTCAATCGCATGGCGACATAAGCGGCGGGCGACAGTTCGGGGTGCGCGCGCGTGCGGCGGCCCATACTCACGGGCGACCTGTCGCCGCAACACGCGCGCGCATCTGTTGAGGCGACAAAAGTCCCTCGTGAGTATGGGCCATAAAAATCGCCCCCCCCCCCACCCACCGTGGAGCCAGGTATAGGTGCCCACAGTATAGGTTAGCTACGTAGGTGCCACCAGTATGTGTTAATTAGCTAGGTGCCTGCAGTATAGGTTAGATAGGTAGATGCCCCCAGTATAGGTTAGATAGGTAGGTGTCTGCTGCATAGGTTAGGTAAGTGACTGCAGTATAGGTTAGATATGTAGGTGACTGCAGTATAAGTCATATAGGTAGGTGACTGCAGTATAGTTTAGGTAGGTAAGTGACTGCAGTATAGGTTAGATCGGTAGGTGACTGCAGTATAGGTTAGGTAGGTAAGTGACTGCTGTATATGTTAGATAGGTAGGTGCCAGTATAGGTTAGATAGGTAGGTGACTGCAGTATAGGTTAGGTAGGTAAGTGACTGCTGTACAGGTTAGATAGGTAGGTGAATGCAGTACAGCTTAGACAGGTAGGTGCCAGTATAGGTTAGGTAAATGACTGCAGTATAGGTTAGGTAGGTAAGTGACTGCGGTATAGGTAAGGTAGGTAAGTAATTGCAGTTTAGCTTAGATAGGTAGGTGACTGCAGTATAGGTTAGGTAGGTAAGTGATTGCAGTATAGCTTAGATAAGTAGGTGCCTGCTGTATAGGTTAGGTAGGTAAGTGACTGCAGTATAGGTTAGGAAAGTAAGTGACAGCTGTATAGGTTAGGTAGGTAAGTGATTGCAGTATAGTTTATTAGGAAGGTGACTGCAGTATAGCTTAGATAGGTAGGTGCCAGTATAGGTTAGAAAGGTAGGTGACTGCAGTATAGGTTAGGTAGGTAAGTGACTGCTGTATAGGTTAGGTAGGTAAGTGATTGCAGTATAGGTTAGGTAGGTAAGTAACTGCTGTATAGGTTAGGTAGGTAAATGACTGCAGTATAGGTTAGGTAAGTAGGTGCTGCAGTATAGGTTAGGTAGGTAAGTGACTGCAGTGTAGGTTAGGTAGGTGCTGCAGTATAGATTAGGTAGGTAGGTGTTGCAGTATAGATTAGGTAGGTAGGTACTGCAGTATAGATTAGGTAGATAGGTGCTGCAGTATAGATTAGGTAGGTTAGGTAGGTGCTGCAGTATAGATTAGGTAGGTAGGTAGGTGCTGCAGTATAGATTAGGTAGGTAGGTAGGTGTTGCAGTATAGATTAGGTAGGTAGGTGCTGCAGTATAGATTAGGTAGGTAGGTGCTGCAGTATAGATTAGGTAGGTAGGTGCTGCAGTATAGATTAGGTAGGTAGGTGCTGCAGTATAGGTTAGGTAGGTAGGTGCTGCAGTATAGTTTAGGTAGGTAGGTGCTGCAGTATAGGTTAGGTAGGTAGGTAGGTGCTGCAGTATAGATTAGGTAGGTAGGAAGGTGCTGCAGTATAGATTAGGTAGGTAGGTGCTGCAGTATAGATTAGGTAGGTGGGTAAGTGCTGCAGTATAGATTAGGTAGGTAGGTAGGTGCTGCAGTATAGATTAGGTAGGTGCTTCAGTATAGATTAGGTAGGTAGGTGCTGCAGTATAGATTAGGTAGGTAGGTAGGTGCTGCAGTATAGATTAGGTAGGTAGGTGCTGCAGTATAGATTAGGTAGGTGCTGCAGTATAGATGAGGTAGGTAGGTGCTGCAGTATAGGTAGGTAGGTAGGTGCTGCAGTATAGGTTAGGTAGGTAGGTGCTGCAGTATAGATTAGGTAGGTAGGTAAGTGCTGCAGTATAGGTTAGGTAGGTAGGAAGGTGCTGCAGTATAGATGAGGTAGGTAGGTAGGTTCTGCAGTATAGATTAGGTAGGTAGGAAGGTGCTGCAGTATAGGTTAGGTAGGTAGGAAGGTGCTGCAGTATAGGTTAGGTAGGTAGGAAGGTGCTGCAGTATAGGTTAGGTAGGTAGGAAGGTGCTGCAGTATAGATTAGGTAGGTAGGTAGGTGCTGCAGTATAGATTAGGTAGGTAGGTAGGTAGGTGCTGCAGTATAGATTAGGTAGGTAGGTAGGTAGGTGCTGCAGTATAGATTAGGTAGGTAGGTAGGTAGGTGCTGCAGTATAGATTAGGTAGGTAGGTAGGTAGGTGCTGCAGTATAGATTAGGTAGGTAGGTAGGTAGGTAGGTGCTGCAGTATAGATGAGGTAGGTAGGTAGGTGCTGCAGTATAGATTAGGTAGGTAGGTAGGTGCTGCAGTATAGGTTAGGTAGGTAGGTGCTGCAGTATAGATTAGGTAGGTAGGTGCTGCAGTATAGATTAGGTAGGTAGGTAGGTGCTGCAGTATAGATTAGGTAGGTAGGTAGGTGCTGCAGTATAGATTAGGTAGGTAGGTAGGTGCTGCAGTATAGATTAGGTAGGTAGGTAGGTGCTGCAGTATAGATTAGGTAGGTAGGTAGATAGGTGCTGCAGTATAGAGTAGGTAGGTAGGTAGGAAGGTGCTGCAGTATAGATTAGGTGGGTAGGTAAGTGCTGCAGTATAGCTTAGATAGGTGGGCAGGCAGCGTGCTGGGAGCGGGCATAATAGTAATAACTCACCTTTTTCTTCAGCAGAATAGCCGATCTCATCCCACGCTGCTTCAATGTTCTTCCTTTCCCGGCATCTGTCTCAGAAACAGCGCCCCCCCTGTGTTGACATGTGGAACATCAACACAGGGGGCGCTGTTACTGAGACAGATGCCGAGAAAGGAAGTACATTGAAGCAGCGTGGGACGAGATCGGCTATTCTGCTGAACAAAGGTGAGTTATTACTATTATACCGACTCCCACCGCCACAGCGCCCCCCTCAGGCCGAAACAATACAGCGCCCCGGGCGATTGCACGCATCGCACGCCCATAGAAACGGGGCTGCCCAGGCACCTGCTTCCTAGTCAGGGCTGGGATGAATGCAGATATGGATTGGTAGCTCTTCATTTAAGAGAAAAAAAAATACAGAAGAAGAAAAGAAAACAAAAACAGATGAAGAAAAGAACAGGAAATATTTTAGAAGTTGACATGTAGAAGAGATAGGGCAAGATTTGGGCATTTTACCATCCAAGGCAACGCATTAAAGGACAACCGAGGTGACGTGACATGATGAGATAGACATGTGTATGTACAGTGCCAAGCACACAAATAACTAGGCTGTGTTCCTTTTTTCTTTCTCTGCCTGAAAGAGTTAAACATCAGGTATGTAAGTGGTGGTTCCTGTCTGAGTCAGGACTGGGTCAGACTACAGTGTGACCCTCACTGATTGACTATAAAACACTTTCCTAAGAGAAAATGGCTTCTGAGAGCAGGAAAAAGATAAAAAGGTTCAATGGTTCATAGATTTTTGCTCTGGCATAGTTCAATGAATGTGTCATTGATCAAAAACAATAAAACAGTAAAAACTTTAAAAGTAGATTTATGGTACATATAAAATAAAACTGTGGAATATCTTAAAAAGTCATTTTTAGGAGAGGGAGGATAGATACAATTGTCTAATTCATTAGTTTATTTTCGCCTCGGGTGTCCTTTAAAACACATTAAAGTGGTATAAAACCCTGACATAATATTCAATAAAAACATGTTTTCCTACTTTTTATATGCCATACGGTTATCATATTTACTTGTGTGCATAAGTATTAGTATTCATTTAGAAATTATACGTTCCCAAAGTACACTTTTTTTACTCTGAAAGCTGACTTTGCATTTTATTTATAACTGCTATATTCATGTTCTAACAAGCAGAAATCTAAATTGTCTGACTTTGTTCAGGGTAGCTGGCTGTGTCAGAGAATTGTTTATTTACATTCCTCACTTAATACAATTAAACACAAGATAACATTATCTGCAACTTTGGAAGTGTCCAGCTTTGCTGGCAGGAAAGCTTCTAAGTCCTGTGTGTAACCCTTTGAATGCTGTTCTAGTAAAAAATATGCTGGTTGTATATAATATGCTGTAAATAATCTATTAGAGCAAAGAACAAATGCTGGGTTTCAGTCCGCTTTAAGTGTAAAAGGGCCCTTAGTGTACCTGCCTGCTACCTGCCGCTCACTTCCTGGTGCCCTAAGCCATGGTCGTTGGGGCCTTGCCTCAAATTCAGCCATGGGAAAAAGAGGCTTTTTTGCACCTTCTCCAGGGCCTTTGAAATTAAATTATTTTTTAGTTTTTGTGTGAAAATAGTACTCGTATACAGTAATACACTGTATTTTAATATTTTGAATGTTCAATTCACATATGCCTACAGTAGGTGGCGACATTGTACACTGTTAGTATCAGAAAACCAGACTGCAAAGGCAAAGCAAATTCACATAGTACGTCAGTGAACAATTTAAGAGTTTGGGAATAAAGAGGTATCTATTAATTAAATAAAAGTTTCATGGAAGTCAATCAGCTAGAGTTGTCTTTATAGGTGGTGAGAGATAGAGCCATCTCCTCATAAGCGGCATTCATCTTTTCAGTTTCTCCTGACAATTATTCCATAATAACTGAAAAAGGAACAATTGGAGATTTATTGCTCATGGAATTCACAGCAGGTCTGGAAAATCTTTATGCCATTACCAGTAATTCTAATGATTGCTCATCCTAACGTTCTAATGAAAGCAGAACACCAGACCTTCAATATCAATATGATGGAGTCTCCAAATATGGAAAAGAATGTAGCATAAGCTGGTATTATAGAAAATAAACAGTAAGTAGCACTGCAGCTGTGACTTATTTTTTGATTAATCTGTAGTTCCTAATGTTGTTTGATAATGAAACAGTACTCTACCTGTCCATGTTCCAGTCTGTGTGTTTTCAGTGTTGTGTATGCAGGGCCGGATTTACCATAAGGCATTGTAGGCACGTGCCTACAGGCACCTGATGCTGGAAAGGGCGGCTCACTCCCCTCCCCGAGTGCCTCCCTCCCTCCTTCCCTATGCGTAGTCCTGATGAGAGTAAATAAAAGATTACTCAACCTGCTCTTGGGATTTAACTGATGAGATCTCCCTTCAGTCAGGGGCTACTCTAGCTACTTAATACTGAAGGTACGTCTGGCTACCTAATACTAAGGGGCACCTGTAGCTACCTATGATAGGCAAGGGAAGTAAGAGAGAAGTGACAACTGGGACAGGCAATACACTTGCTGTGCGGTTCGGCAGGGGTTTGTAGATTCCTAGAGGGCAAAGTCTAAGGTGCCAGGACATCTGTGCCTATAAGCTACTCTGAGGTAAATCCGGGCCTGTGTGTATGCGGTTTAGGATTAGCCTAAGGGCCCATTCACACTAGGGCGATAAGCGGCCAAGCCGGCCATTTACCGCATATCATCTGCGATAGCTACTAGTGTAATGTAAAGTATATGGCAGTGATCTCACTGCCGCGATCGAGGAGGAAAACTCGATTTAACCAGGATTTCCTACAGTACAAGACTAACCTGCTGCAGTTCCACACTGCCCTTGCTCATGCGAAGCAGGAATACTTTACCAAGCTCATCGGAGCACAAACTTCCAATCCCCGGCGTCTTTTTGGCACCTTCAACTCCCTGTTTAACCCCCCCACCCTCCGTTTCCTCCCTCTCTGCCACAGATTTAGCCACCCACTTCACCAACAAAATAGTCTCCATCCGTCAGGAAATATCCAATCTTCAATCTTCACCTCCCACCCGCTCACAACCAACTCCTCGTCGTCCACTCTATCCTCCCCTCACCTTCTTTACTCCTACTACCATTGAGGAAGTCAACCACCTACTGCAGACTTGCCATACCACTACCTCCCCCCTTGACCCCATCCCTTCTGATCTACTTCAGCCTCACTTCACGGATTTGGCCCCAGTCCTTACTACCCTGTTCAACCTCTCCCTATCCACAGGCACCTTCCCCTCAGACTTCAAGCAGGCCACTGTACTACCCCTGCTCAAGAAACCCTCCCTCGACCCCTCGTTACCCTCCAACTACCGCCCTATCTCCCTCCTCCCCTTTGCCTCAAAACTCCTTGAGCGTCTGGTTCACAAACGCCTGACCCAGTACCTCAATGCCAACTCACTACTAGACCCACTGCAATCTGGATTTCGGCCTGCCCACTCAACCGAAACGGCTCTCACCAAAGTGGTCAATGACCTTGCCTTAGCTAAAGCTGAAGGTAAATTCTCCATTCTCCTCCTCCTTGACCTTTCAGCAGCTTTTGATACAGTAGATCATCCCCTACTCCTCCAGTCCCTCCAGTCCATGGGCATTCACGATCTCGCCCTGACCTGGCTTTCATCTTACCTCTCCAACCGCTCCTTCACGAGCTCCTTCAATGAGTCCTCGTCCACCCCCAACGACCTCTCAGTGGGAGTCCCCCAAGGCTCGGTACTTGGCCCCTACTGTTCTCCCTATACACATCCTCAATTGGCAAGGTTATCTCCTCCATGGGTTTTAACTATCATCTGTATGCAGATGACACCCAAATCTACCTCCACACCCCTGACATATCCACCACTACCATGGACAAGGTCTCCTCCTGCCTATCTGCCATCTCCTCCTGGATGTCCCCTAGGTTCCTGAAACTAAATCTAGACAAAACAGAATTTATGATCTTCCCACCCTGGTCATCCCTGGACCTCCCAGATGTGCAGGTCACTGTTAACCCACACTACCATTCGCCCTACCTGTCTAGGTGTCACCCTGGACTCCGCACTCTTCTTCACTCCCCACATCCAAAACCTCACAAAGTCCTGCAACTTCCACCCTCATAACATCTGTAAGATTCGCCCTTTCCTGACCTCTGCCACCATTAAACTCCTCATCCATGCCCTCATAATTTCCCACCTCGACTACTGCAATGTCCTTCTGTCTGGTCTCCCTATGGCCCGAATTGCCCCACTGCAGTCCATCATGAATGCGGCAGCCAGAATTATCCACTCCTCCCATCGCTCCACCTGGCCTACCACCCTTCACAATTGCTCTAAACCCACAGCTGAACTCTGGTCCCCTACCTCTCGTGTCCCTACCTCTCCCTCTAGATTGTAAGCCTTTGGGAAGGGTCCTCCTCCTTTTGTGTCCTACCTGATCATGCACCTCCATTACTGTGCATCCATGCTATGCATCTGAGTGAACCTAACTTGCCTAATCTCAAAGCTCCCCTCCAGTGACTGACTAAGCATTACCTTGTACTCATACTGTGCTGCGTGATCTGGTCTTTTTTGTATTCCTGTATTGTCATATTGCTGTATGTCACCCCTAAATATTGTCTGTAACCTAAATTAATGTCCAGCGCTGCGTAATATGTTGCCGCTTTATAAATATAATAATAAGAAGAAGCGCAAACATGGTGCATGCCACGCTTTTTCATGACTTTTGAGCAATCGGAATTGCAATTTTAAAAAAGTGGTAGTCCTGATTGCTTAAAAATCATGAAAATGTACAGCAAAAAATACAATTTTACCATGAAAATCGCCACCGCAAAACACTAGTGCTAATCGCTAGCGTTTTGTGATTCCCAGTGTGAATGGGCCCTTAGCCTTGGGACCCCCTGATTCGCTTAGTGATTAACCATGTAATCAGTTCTTGACGAACAATCGTGGGCAAAACATGTAGGGGTACAGTGTCAACATTTTGTCAAGAAGTGAAAAAATGGACATCTCTACCAAGCAAATCATTTTCTCCCAGGATGCACAGCAAGGCCCAGCAGCCAGTGAGAACAATTCCAACCACAGGAAGATATAAAGGGGGAGGAGGGAGGGGTTTATCATTCAGTCTGGCGTTTTCTGTGATCAGAGCTAGAGACAGATACAGGCAGGGGTAGACATGTTTGTTTCATGGAGAGATAGATGTAGTTAGGTCTGTTTTACCAACTTACAACTGTGATTTATAGGTTGTATTGTGCAGAACTGGGATTTACATAGGTTGGAACTATTTGTGCTTAGTTACAATTTACAGCAAGGTATCTGTAGTACTCCAGCTTGTTTGCTACTAGCTGTACACTGCATCTAGGACTGTGAGGAGAACTGTCAGCTAACTATAGCATTCCTTGTCCTGAGTGCTGCTGTGCTAAGCAACTTAGGTAAAAGTGTGTGTACAACTTGGTTAGGCATTGTACTACTGCAGGGTCACAGTGTCCCTTAACCTTAACTAGCTGTATTGTACTACCAACATAGAGGACTGTCATTCCTAGGCCTTATTGTAGGCTGCTTTAGTACATTACTTAAAGTGGACCTGAACTCTTGCACGGGACAGAAGGTTTATAGATTGTTTCATCAATAGATTCATTTACAGTACTGTTTTGGTGAAATTTTGCAGAATCACTTGAAGTTCAAGGAAATTCTTGCGAGACTGCCACGCTGATCTCGTTGATCTCTGCTCATTTCCTCCTCAGCAATGGAGGGCCTCCCTGAAATGACCCCTATGGCCTGGGGCTCCCTCTGCAGTACATCATTTTAATTTAATTTCAAAATCTGGCATTCTGGACTGCTAAAAGATATGATTGGGGGATGGGATAATGTACCAATGCCAGGTTCAGTCTTCACCAGGCCCAGATTTACCTCACAGGAGCCGATAGGCACATTAGATTGCTGAGTGGAATGCCGGAAGCAGGCTGAGTAACCTCTCATTTACACTGCCTCAGGACTCTGCGGAGGGGAGAAGGGAGGAGCTTGGGGAGGGGAGTGAGTCGTCTTTTCATCATCAGGCGCCTGTAGGCATGTGCCTACAGTGCCTTATGGTAAATTCGGCCCTGATCTTCATTGAATTCCTTCTAGCATTTGTCTGAGGCTTAAAGTACACCTGAAGTGAGAGAGATATGGACGCTGACACATTTACTTCCTTTTAAACAATACCAGTTTCCAGCCATTTTGATCTTTCATGCATCACTAGTGTTCCCACAGCAGCTACATGTAGCATTCTTTGGAGAGATTCAGCTTAAAAGAATTCCAGGTTCAAGAAGAGATATGCAGCTTTACTTCCCTGTGTCTTCTTCCAGCCCCTAGAAGTCTGTGTGTCCCTTGCTGCAGCACCGATCTTCTGCTGAGTCCTGTAGTGCAGTGTTCCCCAACCCTATCCTCAAAGCCCACCAACAGTGCAGATTTTGTGGAATCCACAGAGGTAGTTAATCAGATGTGCTGAGACATAAATTACCTCACCTGTGCATGTTTGTGGTTTTCTGAAAACGTACTGTTGGTGGGCCTTGAGGACAGGGTTGGGGAACTCTGCTGTAGTGGATCAACAACCCAAGGAGGTGGCAGCTTCTGCGCATGTGCGCGCTCCCGCTCACAGAGCCAATGAGCAGAATGCTCCCGGTGAAGGGATCGCCATAGTGTCGCCAATCCTTATGAGGCTGACAACGGGACCCTGGAGGAGGACAGAACTGCTGCGAGGGATCAGAGAGACTTCTAGGGGCTGGAAGAAGCCCCAGGTAAGTAAAGCTGTATTTCGTTTCTTGAATTCGGAATTCCTTTAACTGCTTGAGGACCGTAGGCTTACATCCCCCTAATGACCAGGGTATTTTTTATAAATTAGGCCACCGCAGCTTTAAGGGCTCGCTGCAGGGCCATACAGCTCAGCACACAAGTGTCCCCCCCCTCCTTTTCTGCCCACCAAATGAGCTTTCTGTTTGTGGGCTCTGATTTTTATAAATATATATCGTTTTTTTTTTTTTAAATAAATATAGCTTTTTTTTTTATATTAAAGGGAAGGTTCAGGGAGGGTGGGTAAAAAATAAAAATCAATTTCCACTTACCTGGGGCTTCCTCCAGCCCGTGGCAGGCAGGAGGTGCCCTCGCCGCCGCTCCGCAGGCTCCCGGTGGTCTCTGGTGGCCGACCCGACCTGGCCAGGCCGGCTGCCAGGTCGGGCTCTTCTGCGCTCCAAGGCCCGGAACTTCTGCGTCCCACGCCGGTTCGCTGACGTCATCGGACGTCCGCTGGGCTGTGCTGCGGAGGACGTCCTCCTTCCCTCTCTCCCTCCCCTGCCAGCCAATCCCTGCGATCCACTCTCATAGTCATCAGCCTATGAGAGCCGATCGCTCCTGAGCCTCCGGAGGGGACAGCCGAGTGACACAGCTGTCCCCAGTACAGCGCTGCTGTAGATTGCAGCTCTGTACAATGTAATAGACGGCAGTTGCGCCGTCTAACAGTCCCCTAGTGACGATCGCCGCTGGGAGACTGATGACAGAGCGGAGCTCCGTTATTCAAGTGGGGATGCGCGTGCATTGGCGCGCACGATCTCCTGCTGTCTCCGCCCCCAGGACTTCACGCCAATTGGCCTTGAGTGGTCCTGGGGCTGCTGCCGCGTCCACACCAATCGGCGTGGAGCGGTCGGCAAGAAGTTAGTGTAACTGTAGAGAAAAATGAACTTCCTTGACAAGGGCTTGTCAATGGAGCGCAGCCACACTGCTCATGTGCCGGAAATCTCATGGAGTCTGGCTGTTTCCACTGAGAATGAGTGAAAAGAATATGAAGGCTTCCATATTTACTTCCTTGGCTTCAGTAGTGTCTGAATAACTCACCTGAAACAATCATGTGGCTAATCTTGTCAGATCTGACAAAAAATGTCAGAAACATCTGATCTGCGTATGCTTGTTCAGGGTTTATGGCTAAAAGTATTGCAGGCAGAGGATCAGCAGAATAGCCAGGCAATTGGTATTGCTTAAAAGGAAATAAATATGGCAGCCTCCATATCTCTCTCGCTTCAGTTGTCCTTTTATGGCCCGTTTCCACTACGGCGATTCCACCGGCGATTCTGCAGAGTTTCCCCGCACATGATTCGCACAGGGAAACTCTGCCATAGGGGTTGACGGGGCCGCGGCGGAATCGCTTGCGGGTGCGATTCGGTTGGAACGTGCATGGCACGGCTCATGGGATTCGCCTGCGATCCCGCCCACCCGCTCAGTGCAGAGTGCGTCTGCGAGACGCACGCCGCACTAGTGGAGACGAGCCCTAAAAGTCACAAGTTTGCTTTAAAGGAATGTACAAAAAGACACATTCCTTTAAAAATTGTATTGCGCAATCACAATCAGTGCTTAGCGATAGCATTTTGCAGTGTGGGCCTTTAAGCCTCAAGAAGCCTTTAAAATTCTGCAAAAACTATTATTTTGCACCCAAAATATCCCAAAAACTTTTTCCTAGATAGTCGTTGTCAGAACTGGTCCAATATATGCCGACATTGAACACATACCGGTACTCTATTTTTAAAAAAAATACCAAAACAACCATGCTGATGCTGCTCACGAAAACCACCCCAATTTGGAAGTGACGAAAGGCAAAACTTGCCATTTCTCTGCCGGTGTACACATTCCAGCAACAAGCACATACTGAGACAAGGTACACAGAGAAGAGATTTGTTCTGTGACTTGCCTCGCAATCAGAAAGCAAATGCCCTCCGAGTCAAAACATCACTCAGCTGCTGATAAAAATCTCTTGGCTGCATGAATTGCACTTCGGATCTGTGGCAATCTGGACTTTATCTGAAGAATACCACATGCTGTTACCTCGTGCCAACAGAAACACTACGCTGGAGAATTTAGCTTTGTTCAACATCTCTATTTTTGTAAGATTCTGTAGGCTGAGAGGCGGATCGTTTTTCAGGATATAATAAATGTTTAAGGCTTGTGATGGCAGAGGCGCGCAGATCAGATAAGGTCGATATTTGAACTTTTTTTTCCCTCCGTTTTATGACTGTGCGAGCTTGTTCTCTGTCTCATTAAAATCACTTTGTATACAGTACTGCTAAAGTTATTTGCTTCAAGCAGATCGGAGATTATATGACTTAACAGGGTACAAAATGATTTTATGATACAGCATGGGCGGAAAAGCGATCAAGGAGGGGGAAAAAAATGTAAGGATAAATCTGCTAAGGAGAAAGAATCAAAATGTTGCCTATGTTTAATCATGGATGCACACTTTACTACAAGACTAAATTTGTTATTATATGACAGCCTCTGAAGATTGCTGACCCATGGATGGGTCGCTGTCTTTTGCACATGCATGGGCTTGCGCACACACCACACTTGCCAGCGTCACCAGGAGCATACTTACATCTGCGCAGGCGCATCCAGGGTCGGCAATCTTCAGAGGCTGCGAGCGGGAGATGGGAGAAGTTCGGAGCTGTGGCGAGGGACACTTGTGACTTATAGGGGCTGGAAGAAGCCCCAGGTAAGTAAAAACATTTTTTTTAACTCATCTTGGAAGTCCTTAAATTATTATGAGATGAGGCTAATTTTATGCAGTTGTAAGACTCCCCGGCAATCACCGGTTGCCCTTCAGATTGTATATCCCAATCTCTACCATGCTCTAAATATAAAGTCAATGTCAAATCTCATGCTTGAATGGGAGACTGAACACGTCTACCTGACTTTGGTTGCCCCCAACACTTATGTTTGCAATATATAGGATCTGAGGCCAAGAAAACCAATGAAGTACCATAAAGTCAAATAGAGACAATGCCCAGGAACTAGGTCATAGGTAAATACCGGAGGTCAGATGACTTTCAGTCCAGGAATCAGACAAACACAAGGTCAAGGACAGGGCAAGGGTCATACACAGTAAATCCTATAGCCAGGCCGATAATCCAGGGGTCAGAGGTGTAGTCAGGTCAGGTATAGGCTTTCTATTATCACTGCTGGTCTTCACTGGCCAAAAGCCAGGAAAAACAACTTGTTTCCACATTCATGAATGTTATGATCAGTAATTCGGGCACCCACTATTGCTGGCGGCCAAATTAGATCGTTTTTTTTCTAATTTGAGTAAATTGGTCTCTGAGCACCGCTATAGCCGTAATTAACATTATGGCCTGTGGTAGCACCCAAATCATCAAGTCTCATCACCAGGATGGCATGTTTCACACAGAGCTGCTGATCCTGCCTGTTCTGTATTTCTGAGCTGCCTGAATCCCCCGACTGGCAGTGGCTAGGCAGGATTACAAATTACATGAAAGTTAAGGCTAGGATCACACTTAGGCCAGATGCACAATGGTGCATTACAGCTTGTTCTAAGTGGCTATGCTGTGCCCTAATGCGGCGTCTTGTGAGTGTATTCACACTACTCCCTTTTGTGCATTTGGCCTGCTGCCACCATTCAAGTTCTCCTGCCACGGACACCATTGCTGGACAATCGTGGCTAAGCTCAGGGCCCTGGCAGAAACATAGGGCTACCATTGGCTAGATCAAGGGGAATCCTACCTATCAACAGGGAGGATTCTCATTGCTCAACCAATCAGTGAACCAATGAAAATCCTGCCTGGTGCTATAGAGAAATTCCATTGGTCTTCAGCAAACCAATGATAGCCCTACAGTTCTGCCAGGACTCCAATATCGGTGCTTGTTCCTGAACCCAGCAGCGGTTAGTGTTTGTGGAGATGGAGGACCTGAATGGTGACCAAAGACACAGAAGACAGATGGGTAGATGATCCAGAACAGAGGGGGAAAACGGCCTAGTGGAAACGGACACGGTCTGTTCCCATGGACTTGCACTGATTCTGTGAGCATCGGCTCCAGAAAAATTGTGCAAGTCTGCGAACATGAATTATGATCCATTGTAATTGGCAAGTATAAACAGATCCTATGCATAACTGCTTTGTAGTTAAAACTACACCACATTCTTGGTTGCAATAAGCCTGCTCCTATGCACGGGATGCAAAAGTGCTGTGTAAAGACAGCAGAGCTCCGTCATGTGGTCAGGAGCTGTTTTCATTGGCTCCTGACCCCCTGATCACTGTGAGCCAATCACAGTGATCAGAAATGTAAAAAGAAATAAAAAAGGCTCTGATCCTTAAAGTGGACCAGAACTCTTGCACAGGACAGAAGGAAAACAGAGAGAAATGCACTCTGTGCGTTTTTAAAGAGAATTTTAGAGAGAAAAGCCTGTCTAATTGTCCCTCATTTGTAAGTAATCACAAGTGTAATTTGATCTCTCAGCTGTGTCAGCTCAGATATTCGGCAGTCCTTGGCAGACTAATATGTAAACACAAGATGTAACCGTTTGTCTGCTTCCAAGAAAACAGGAATTAGACAAACTGCAGATTTATTGCAGGAATTCTATAAGCTGTAACAAATACATGTTTTTCTTTAAAGGTTACTATACTGTTGCTTATCTTTTAGAGCAGAGAGGAAGTCCTGAGTTCAGGTCCGCTTTAAAGGGACCAGAGCGGTTGATCCAAAATGAGTTATCGTAGGATCCGTATACACATCTGCTTCCGCCCTGCTGAATTGGTGCGTTTTTAGCGTGTTAACGGTCCCTAAGGCATTTTACAGATCCTATAGTTTTACTGCACATTTAGCTACTAACCGCACGGCGTTCTGCTTTAAAAACAGTACTTCATTTTGATATTTGGGTGGAGTTATGATTTAGAAGCAGAGAAGATTTCTCATTTTACCAGTCTTGATGTCTGACAGACAATAAAAAGAAACATTAAAATGTCAGTTATTTTCTCTCGACCATCATTGTAGCCGACGGAATCATAATTCGTGAAGACAGTCTTTTGTGTTTGTTCCCACAGACGGAGGGAAATGGGGCTTTATTGCTTTTTCGTCTCCAGCGTACATCCCACAAAACCACAACAAATATCTCACTTGTACAGTTATATCACATCAATCTTCCGAGACGTTCAGAAGGATTTCAGTTTGATAAAAAGGAAGCAGTCTTGGACAGCTGGTCAGAATTTAATTTGATGGGTTCTCTTTCTGGAATGCTGATGAGAGTGGGGTGTACTGTGCAACTAATGGGCAGCTCTGTAGAGCAGGGTGGCGTAGTGGTTAGCGCACTCACCATGCAGAGCTGAGTCCCCAGTTCAAATCCCAGCCAGAGGACTATCTGCATGGAGTTTGTATGGTCACCCGGTGTCTGTGTGGGTTTCCTCCAGTCATTCCGGTTTTCTCCCCGTCTATTTGAAAAGTGCGCCTGGAAAAAAGGGCACCTGGTGTAGCTCATATATGCCAAATTCGGCTACAAAAAGGGCGCCTGGTGTAGCCCATTTACCAACTTCGGCTACAAAGGGCGCCTGGTCTAGCCCATATACCAACTTCGGCTACAAAGGGCATGGTGTAGCCCATATATGCCAAATTCGGCTACAAAGGGCACCTGTTGTAGCCCATTTATGCCATATAGTTTTGGTTTATAAAAAGGATGCTGTTATAGGCAAAATTTGTTGGGCTATAAAAGGGCTCTAGATATAGCTGGGAAAAGTGATTACTATGACCTAACTTCTCTTTACTCTCACACAGAACCCTCCCCTGATGGTGCCTAACCCTAACCCCCCTGGTGGTGCCTAACCCTAACCCCTCCTTGGTAGTGCCTAACCCTAAGAGAGCCCCTGGTGATTACTATGACCTAACTTCTCTCTACTCTCACAAAGAACCCTCCCCTAACCCTAACCCCCCCCCCCTGGCAGTGCCTAACTCCAAGACCCCCCGGGTGGTGCCTAACCCTAAGACTCCCCTGGTGGTGCCTAACCCTAAGACTCCCCTGGTGGTGCCTAACCCTTAGACCCCCCAGGTGGTGCCTAACCCTAAGACTCCCCAGGTGGTGCCTAACCCTAAGACTCCCCTGGTGGTGCCTAACCCTAAGACTCCCCTGGTGGTGCCTAACCCTAAGACTCCCCTGGTGGTGCCTAACCCTAAGACTCCCCAGGTGGTGCCTAACCCTAAGACTCCCCTGGTGGTGCCTAACCCTAAGACTCCCCTGGTGGTGCCTAACCCTAAGACTCTACTGGTGGTGCCTAACCCTAAACCCCCCTAGTGGTGCCTAACCCTTAGACCCCCCCCCCGCTTGTGATGCCTAATCCTAACCCCCCTGCACCCCCGAATAAAAAATCTCAGCTATAAAAGGGTGCCCTTTTGTAGCAGAATCAAAAACCTTGTAGCCGAAAACCTTGTAGCCGAAAAAATATGGGCTACAAAGGGGTGCCCTACTTTAGCCGAAAACCTTGTAGCCCAAAAAAATATGGGCTACAAAGGGGGGCCCTACTGTAGCCGAAAACCTTGTAGCCGAAAAAATATGGGCTACAAAGGGGCGCCATACTATAGCCGAAAACCTTGTAGCCGAAAAAATAAGGGCTACAAAGGGACGCCCTACTGTAGCCGAAAATCTTGTAGCCCAAAAAAATATGGGCTACAGAGGGGCGCCCTACTGTCGCCAAAAACCTTGTAGCTGAAAAAATATGGGCTACAAAGGGGCGCCCTCTTGTAGCCTATATCAAAACTTGGGTGCCCTTTTCACCACCTTGTAGCCCATATTTGCAGAAATAACATTGATGTCTATGGAGGCGCCCTTTTCATACAGGCAGCTCAGGCGCCCTTTTAAACGGATACCTTCCTCCCACATCCCAAAAACATACAGATAAGTTAATTGGCTTCACCCTAAATTGACCCTAGTCTATGACACCAAAAACATACAGATAAGTTAATTAGCTTCACCCTAAATTGACCCTAGTCTATGACACGCATACATCAAATAAGGGCGTCAGGTGGGCGCCAAGGGCATGGGGCTTAGACAAAATTTGAAAAATGTTGCCTATAACAATATTTTTATCGTTTCTTCACCTTTATCTGAGACTGAACAATAAAAATGTTAAAATGACGGTATTAAAAAGGGCGCTAGGTGACGCAGAAATTGCAAAATATTGTCTATAGCAATGAAATTGAAGATATATTTGCAGTCGTACACATACGTACTAAGCATAGTGAAACATTACTAAATATTGCCTTTATTTTACCACTACTAAACCTAACCCTACTCCCACACAGAACCCTACCGATGCCTAACCCTAAGATGCCCCCTGGTGGTGCCTAACCCTAAGCCCCCCTGGTGGTGCCTAACTCTAAGACCTCCCTGGTGGTGCCTAACCCTAAGGCCTCTTTCACAGTAGGATGTTGAGGGTTGATACCATGTTAAAGTCGCACCGCAAAATTACAATGCAATGCCCCCAAAAAGTCGCACAGCAATATCAAGTCTGTGCGACATTTACAGTGCACATGTTGCGTTTGTGTGTAACGTCTAGCGTTATTAGAAGGTGCTGCATGCTGTGCGTTATACACGTTATTAGCTGCGTTGGACTGTTTGCACGTGCTCAGTAATGACTTGGAAGCATACTTTTCATTGCCTGCATGCTTACTTTTCTTTGCCTCTATGGTAGGAGCGCCACTGTGTGGGACCACTTCCCCTTTAAAGTGGTATTGTCACCATAAAAGTGAGTGTATTAAGTGATAAAGATGCTAATCCTGCATTCAAAACTTGATAAACTTTTTCTGCTGTTATGGTTTGTAGTTATCACATACTTTAGGAGCACTGGCCCCAGTGCCAAACAGTGCCAAAGAGTTGAATACTGGGAGTTCTTTTTATCTATAATATATTCCTCCTCTTCCATTTATTTCCCTGCCTAGCTGCTTATCAGAAACACCCTCTGATTACTTGTGTTTACAAGCAAGGCTGAGGTGACTCAGTGATTGGATGTGTAAATTAAAAAAAAGACAGTGCAGTTGTTAGTATACACCTCAGTGGGAGTGTCTGAAGACTCTGGGAGGAGAACAGCTAATGAATACACAATGAACAAGAGAAAGGAGGGTGGAAAACAAGAGTCATGAAGAATATGATGTCAGCATTAGCTTGGTGTAACGATCAGTGTAACACAGAGAGGGTCTGATTATTGGTGATCTGCAGTATCACCAAGAATACAGATATATACCTGATTATTGATGATCTGCAGTATCACCGATAATCAGATATACTGTATTACTAACCTCTGGACACCTGAGAATATGAGTGTTTGGTGCAACAGTAATACTTTGAGAACAATATCAGGAGGACAGGTACAAAGGCAGTAAGGAATACTGCACTAGAGAATGAGTACCTTTCAGCAGCCTGAGAATCTCCCGCAGGGAGGAGTCAGACTGGGAGAGGAAAGGACCAGAGCGGGAGTGACACCAATGGAAGATGTCACTGACTGATCTGTGAACTATCTCTTAACTGGGGAGATAGTTCTCAAGGTCGGACAAGCCAGGTCGGCAACACACGGACATACAAAGTACAAAGACAGGAGGCTGATTCGGTAATCCTAAGGCAAGCAGGGTTTGGCAACAGAGTATCAGATATAGCGAAGTACCGAATCAGTGAATAGAAGAGTGGTCAGGAAAGCAGAAATTCATAACAGATAATAAACAATGCCTAGTCTTGGGTGTGAGCTCCGTGATCATCAACACCCTGGAACTAGTCTGACATATAACAGAATGGTAACACAAGTCCCTAATCTTAGTTGTTGGGGCCTTTGATCATCAACACCCTGGAACTAGTCTGAAGTATAACAGAATGGTAACACAAGTCCCTAATCTTGGGTGTGAGGTCCTTGATCATCAACACCCTGGAACTAGTCTGAAGTATAACAGAATGGTAACACAAGTCCCTAATCTTGGGTGTGAGGTCCTTGATCATCAACACCCTGGAACTAGTCTGAAGTATAACAGAATGATAACACAGAATCTGACAATAAGGTCTGAGTGCTTCCACGTAGTGATCGCAACGGCAGACAACCAGTGAATGACCAGCACCCAGTATATATAGCACAGCACTCTCCAGCGCCTCCCCTAAGTGCTGGACCAATGGGAACTGGTTGAATCGTCAGCTGACCAGCTTGGTCAGCTGACTCCCTTCTGGCTGTCATAAAAGTTCTGCCTCTCAGCGCACGCGCGCGTCCTTCTGAACCTGTGTGGACTATCAGTCCCAGCCACACCAGACATGTGTTGTGTACCACCCGCCGCGCTGGACGCGGAACCAGCCGCACCGCTATCAGAGCATGCGGCGGTTTCTCCGCGTTTAGCCATACTGGCAGATGTAGGCCCACACGTGCAAACCGCCGCATTGGATGCGGAATCAGCCGCCTTGTTATGAGCACACGCGGCGGCTTTTCCGCGTTTTCTCACACTTGGCAAGATGGCCACTGCCTAGAATAGGATTTTCTGCTTTTCCTTTATAAAATTCACAGGGATCATTACGTAGATAGCACAATACATCTGCTATAAGTAGAAGAAGTATTTATCTACTTTTATATGTGTTTTTTATTTCTAGGTTAGCATGGGTGTCACTTGTTCTGTAACAAGCAGATCCACAGAGGTCCTCCCTAGGGGAAAAGGGTATAGGGGTATATAGTACCCCTTACCTATTTGCACAAAGAGTTAAAAAAAGAAATAAAAACACGACAATTAAAAAAGTCCTTTATTGTTCTAAATTAACCAGGGATACTTACCTTGCGATAATCCCACACCAGTATCCTCAGAACTGGTCCCACGCCAGTATCCTCTTAGGAGGTCCCACGCACCTGCCCAACTCCCACGGCTGAATGGCTGTAGACAGCCTCTGCAATCTGTATTGCATAAGCTAGAAACACGAAAATTGTTTTCTGAAACAAGAATTTTTGGCAAACAGTGCCACATACAAAATGGCTACTGGGGAATCCCCGTCCCCAGAGGCCACCTCAGAGTGTCAGAATGAGCGTTATTTCACATGAATGGGTGGGTCCAGGGGACCAGGGCACTTCCTGCTCTGGTCACCTGGACCCACCATCTATGTGAAAAATGGCTGGTTTCGCCACTCTAGTGTGGCCTCCAGCGATCAGGGATTTCCCAGCGGCTATTTTGATTGCATCACTGTTTGCCAAAATTTCTTGTTTCAAAGGCAAAATTTTCGTGTTCCCAGCCTCTGCTATACAGATGCAGAGGCTGACTGTGACCATTCAGTGGCGGGAGTTCGTCGGTGTGGGAGGGTGGTAGGATGTCCTAAGAGGATACTGGCGTAGGACCACTCCTGAGGATACTGGCGTGGGATTATCGCAAGGTAAGTATCCCTGGTTAATCTAGAACAATAAAGGATTTTTTTGTTGTCGTGTTTTTATTTCATTTTTTAACTCTTTGTGGAAATGGGTAAGGAGTACTGTGTACCCCTATACTAATTTCTCCTGGGGAGGGGGCGGCCTCCGGGGATCCACTTGTTAAAACGGATCCCCCGATGGCTCCATGATCCCCCCCAGGGCGGCGGACGCCGCCACCTCCTCCTGGGGCACCGGAGGTGGGGAAGAGCCCCTTGTCCATGGATTGGACAAGGGCACTGGGGGAGAGGGGGAGACTTGGCCGCCCCTCTCCTCCAGAGACCCCCCATACCATGGACCATGCGGGCTGGTATAGCTCAGGGTGCAAAGCCCCACGTGGCCGGGACTCCGCATTCTGGCTATCCCAGCCTGCATGGGGGACAAGGGGTTAAAGAGGAGCTGTTAGGTATAGGGTCTCAGAGAAAAACACATATATCAGTAGCTAAATATTGGCTGTACTTACATTACATATGCATTTCACTGTCCACGTTTGGATTTCACAGAATTTTTATATAGTATTTGCAGAGATAGATGCTCCTGACAGCTTATGGCAGGTTCCATGCTTGTCTGTCTTGTATGAAGCCAATTGTAATGTAATATCCTCCCTTACCATGCTTCCTGATGATTCGACTCACAAAAAAGATCCGGATCAAAGATCCGAATCATTGATGATCCGGACAACACTACTGTGCAGTGAATATTAATTAGCCATGTGGCTAGGAACAATACTGGACTCCTGCAGTATACTCTAACGGAACATGTGCCCTGTGAACAGCACATTGATTTTTCAGTGCTGTGAGTTGGGCTGCAAGATACAAGCTGCTGTAACATGAGCCTGTAACTTTTCACTGTGTAAGCAGCCTTAGGGCGGGATAGGGAAATGAAGGGGAGGACCAAGGGAGTGCAGTAGGGAGAAGAAGCAGCCCCAGCATGCTTTGCAGTATCTGTTATGCGTCCTGCCGGCCTCCTTAGGAGCTTGGGAATATAGAGGCTTGCTGTTCAGCAAACATCAAAGTAAGAGACATTTTTAACTTCAGTATTGCCTTTTTGGCTTCCTTCTAAACTGTTTAACACAGGAGAATAGACGTTTAAATTAGCTTTTGCAGCCTGACAGTTACTCTTTAAGGAGGCTTGGTAGGGGGGACCCCAGGCTGACTGTTTTCATGAAATGTATACAATATGTATACAGAACTCCAAATGCAGTAACCTGTACTGCAGCAGTGTCATTTTACAGTTTAAAAAACATTTGTCCTATGAAAATTTGAAATCGATTTGCTCAAAAACTATAAGGTCTTTTCACAAATTTTTTTACCATGTTCCTACTAATCTGCTTAACATACATGACAAATTTGGTGATTATAGTATCAATGGGGGCTTTACAATTAACCGCGGAATTTGGCACCATTTAATTGAATAGAAATGCACTCGGAACACGAAAATTCGGAATACGAAATTCAGTTTTCGCATGCGGTACACGAAATTTCAGTGAAATCAGAATTCAGCTGTTCCGATCAGCCCTATTAAAGAATGATGCAATGTTATAAAACACACTATATAACTGAAAATAAACATATGAGAATATTTTCTTTGCTACTAATCTTCTAGTAATTATCCGTACTACACAACCAATTCATTATATCATATATTTTTTTCGCATCAGTGTCTTTAATGCGTAAATGTAGGTGTGTGTGAGGCTATTGTATATTGGGGCTCAATCCTATGGCTTGTGTTCATTTAAACAATGCCTGAATACCAGCCCTGTAAACACATTTATGCACCTAGACCAGGCATGGGCAAATGTGGCCCTCCAGCTGTTAAGGAACTACAAGTCCCACAATGTATTTGCCTTTATGAGTCATGACTGTGGCTGTAAGACTCCTGCAATGCATTGTGGGACTTGTAGTTCCTTAACAGCTGGAGGGCCAAGTTTGCCCATGCCTGACCTAGACCCTGATTAGCAGATGTTTTGGGAACCATGCATGCATCTCTATTCATCAGTCATAACATAGGGACAGCTATGAAGGCAAACAAGGCGAAGGGCCGGGTCAGGGGCGTAACTAGGGGGAGCAGACCCCGCAACTGCAGGGGGGGGGGCAGAGGTGTGGGGGACCCCAACTACTAACTTTCCCTTTCTCTGATACTCCAGATCAGGTGTTTTTGTGGCTACACTTGTTATGGGTGTGAAGATCCTGATGGGCACACTTGCTTTATGACCCTTGTATTATGGACCCCGAGGCTGTGAGGGTCACCAAGGGGAAGCAAGGGAAGGGTTGCGAACAATAAAGTGCTCCATCACATTTTTGCAGGTGGGCCCCATGAATTGTAGTTACGCCCCCTGGGACAAGGGTTCAGAAGATGGTCAGTCACCGGTCGCTTTTGAAAAAAGAGGGACAGTTGCCGGATATGCATCACTGTGGCTGTGTCATTTCTTCATACACAGGAGAATAAAACAGACCCTGTGCCTAAACATGATTCACAAACGCCATATATCCTTCGGAAATTCCCCTCAGGATTCTGCTGAGGCCTAATGAGAAATCCTCATATTCCCACTGGCTTAGGGCCACCCACCAAGGAAGCTTTTGCTAGCAAATAATTGCCTAGTTAAAAAGGTACTTAGGCTTCCCGTAAACTGCGCAAGTGCCTTCAGACCTCTTAAAATGCTTTACCGCTGTTTTCTCCTATTCTCCTTCTCTTCATAAAAGAGGTCTATCCATACTTTAGTGGGATTTTAAACAAAGCACAATAAATAAATGGAGCCCAGGATTAGGCAACGTTTACATACATTAACCCACACGAATGAAAGCTTTTATGAAGAGCTGTGAATCAGGAGTGATGAAATGTCATCAACCCACCAGAGTTTTTGCAAGCAAAATAAATTTCCACCGAGATATTATGAGATTCAGCTAATTCCTTAAGCTAAAGGGCTCCCGCCCTTCCCATGAAATCACGCAGGCGCCAATCTGCGGCCGCGACTTTGTACCAGCAGAAAGGCGACAGCGTACAGTCATAATAATACTAATGGGGGTCTGGGGTCTTTTGTCCTCACTGGGATGTCTTCATCCTGTTAGAAGCGATTAAAACATAACTTTTACTTTTATTATATGTATATAAAATGATTTTTCCTCTTATAGTTAATTTTTATACAAATCAGGGTTAGGTTGTACTTGTCCTAATGATCATAAGGGTCCACCACTAGACTCAATTTGGATATCCTATGATCACGACCATAACCCTGAATAGATTGCTGAGTTACTTCCTTACATCAAAAAAACAAAACCCCCACCAAACCAACATGTTTCAACCCCTTAAAATGGAGCCGTCGCCAGGGCAAAGTGCAAAGTGCATTATAGAAAGGAAATTAGCATTGTAAACACATAATATGAAAAACAACAAATGAGAGCTTGTGCTCTCTAGTAAAGTCAGCAGCAAAGTGACCATGCTCTGAAAACAACTTAATATACTCTTGGGGAGGGGTGGGCAGTAAAACAGAGGCCACCCACTTTTTTATTTTTCCTATATTGGTCAAGGCTGCCTTCAATCAAATTTTCTGCATGGCTATTGGTTAGTCTATCTTGATCCACTATAGCACAAATGTACCTTAAAAATAGATTTTTTTTTCCTTCCCAATTCATTAGGGATATACCTTACAATCCGAAGATCATAGTGTTTGAAAAGCGCCTGCAGGACTTTCTTCTAAAGGTGGAAACGCCATCCTATGAACATACCTCCATAGGGAAACACTGGGAACCTCTCATTGGTGAATTCACACCATGGGATCAAGGCCACATTCACCGCCTCTCCCATAGCAGGACTATACGTCATTCGTTTCATGGGTTGCTATAGCAACCCCTCGCGCTGCCGCATAGTAATATTATCCCCCCTCAGGGAGGGTTACGTCAGCGAGCAGCCTCCCATTGACAATTGCGAGTCAGGTGCAGTCTCTCATCCACGCGGTATACGGGCAAACCACTCCCCCCATGTAGCCGGGCAAAATCCAACTCCGCCCATCGATTCCTTTCTATGCGACGATTGCGTTCTATTACTTCCTATGTGACGATTGCGTTCCTATGCGACGATTGCGTTCCACATATAGTTCACTCCCCCTGATCATCTTGCAATCCAGCCTGAAGTGCACCCTGTCATTCTCTTTGGCATTTACACTCTAGCCCACATTAATAACTAATATTTACGTATATATAATCCCCCAAACATTCTAGGTTAGTAAAAGGATATCACTTGTCCTATACTATTACCCATTGTTATCATGTGTATATAAATGCCCATCTTGTCTCCTCCCACATTGCATGAGTATAAATGCATAAATATGGAAGATCAGCAATCTAAATATAAAGATGGGTTTAAAGGACTACCTGACTGTAGTAATAAGGATATCATCATGTTCATCATACTGCCTACATCACTGCATTCTATATATATTGGTATAACAGATGACCTTAAAGGGGTCCCAAATTAGAACCATTTTTTTATCCTACCAGGCATTTTAGGAGCAAATTTGTGATCATTAAAAAAAGGAAATATAACCTTATTAGAAAGTAAAATGCCAACTTATTACCTTATTCGACAGGATATATAATATTCACTCCGGTTTAAAGGAAGGCTGATTTTGGAAAGGAATATACAGGGCTAGGGTTTCTTTGCCTTAGTTGATCTCAAGGCCATGGGCATTAGATAAAAGGAGAATATTTAAAGCCCTCATTTAAACCCTTCGGTCTTAAGGTCCCTAGACGGTAGATCTACTTAGCTTCCAGTTGCCGCAATTTCAAGTCCAGGTTCCCCCCTCTCGGTCCCATCTTACACTGTTGTATCACAAAATATTTTAGGCAGGAAGTGTACCCATCATGGACTTCCCTAAAATGTCTAGATACCGGTGTATCTTTAGGATTGCGTACATATCCTATGTGTTCTAGAATTCTCTGCTTCACTTGCCAAGTTGTTTCTCCTATATATAGCATAGGGCAGGGGCATTTCCTATATATAGCATAGGGCAGGGGCATTCTATACCATAAATCACCCCTTCCTTTTTGCAGTTGAAAAAAATCAAGAATCTCATGGGACTTGCCATGTTGTCTTTTTTTGCTTCTTTACTTTGCCCTCAGACTTAAAGAATAACTGTTAGCCATCATATGCCCACCACAAAAAATACATATGTAAGTAGATAAATGCTTGCTCTACTTACATATCAGATGTAATGCACTGTCCACATTTTGGTTTCTTTTAATGTTCAATTTATATTATTTTCCTGGCAGGGGCCATCTTGTGCCCTCCAGGTTAAAGAATATCCCCTCCGCATCCCCCTCCTCCACCGCACTGATTCAGAGCACAGCGAGGAGGATAAAGACAGCAGGCACAGACTCACCTAAAAATGTATCCAAGTGTTGGCGTTCCCATCTGTTCTCTGCACTACCACCGGAGGCAGTGCAGAGAGTATAGAAGGGAACTGCAGCGCCTGGAACCATTATTCAGGGAGTCTGTGTGCAGCTCCTTTATCCTTCCCCAATATTCAGCACCAGGAAGAGGGAGAGTTCTGTGGGCGGCGGGCGGCAGATGCAGCAGAGAGGGAGCCCACATGCCTCTAGAGGAGGGGGGTCGAGGACAGTGACGGGACAGCCTCTGACCCCCTCCCTGCGCACTAACGCGGCTGAAACATAGAGAGTGAAGGGAGAGCAGGCATCCAATCACAGCGCAGAGAGGTTAGTGACAGAGGCTTCAGCCAATCAGGCTGATACAGCATAGCATGTCACTTCTCTTTTGCGTCTGTGTTAGTCTGCTTACCATCTTAGAGCCTGGGGGCATTGGAAGAGATGGAGCACAGTAAGAATGATTTTAAAGTTTGGATTTGCCTGGTTAGCATCCTCTTGACTATTGTAACAGCCTGCACTAGAAAATTAATTTTGTATTTAATGCCTAACAGTTACTCTTTAATTAATGTAGCCTGAATGACTGAAGCCTCTTCCCCTCCTGTTCAAATTACAACTTGTGTTTAGTCACAGATAAGGGGGAATTAGGCTAAACTCTAAATACATACAGGGAGCATTTCTCTATTTTCCTTCTGTCCTGTGCAAGAGTTCAGGTCCACTTTAAAACAAAAGGTATTTGCAATTATTCAGGTTGGAGTGAGCATATGGTGTCCCACAGTACATCACTGCTGAATACAAACAAAGGGGCATTTCTGAGACTAGTATTAGGGGAAGGACCTAGTTGCAATGGGTCCCCTGAGCAAAATTAACCTGGGCCCCCATGAACCCCCACTTCATAGGTCCTCATAAGGATCTAGGTCACACTGTGGGAGGGGTTTCACCACAGTATCAGCTATACAGACCCCCCCCCTTCCCCCCGATCTACTTAAGAAAATGTAATTCTTTCTCATTTCTCATGGGAAAGGGGGTCCTCTTTTTTTTTAATCATGTAGCAAGCCCAGGGCTCACTACATGATAGCCACTGACAAGCGGCATTCCCCCACCCACTCCGATCGCCTCCGGCGATCAGAGTAAGCAGGAAATCCCATTCAAAACGAGATTTCCTGCAGGACTTCCCCCGTCGCCATGGCGACGGGGCGGGATGACGTCACCAACGTCATGGACATCAGGACGTCAGAGGGAATCCCGGTCCACCCCTAAACGCTGCCTGGCACTGATTGGCCAGGCTGTGCAAGGGGTCTGGAGGGGGGGGGGGGCGTGGCGGGTAGCGCCGAATCCGCGGCGAGCGGCGGCGATCGGGATATGCACGCAGCTAGCAAAGTGCTAGCTGCGTGCATTAAAAAAAATTGTGAAAATCGGCCCAGCGGGGCCGGAGAAATCCTTCTGCGCAGGTTACCCCGAGCTGAGCTCGGGATAACCGGCAAGAAGGTTAAGGTCCAGATAATGTTAATAGAAGGTAAGCTTCAGGGGCGTACCAATAGCCATAGCCGTCATGGGGCCCTGGAGCATAGGGGGCCCAGGAGGTAGTTTATGTATTCATCATTGACTTTCTTTGGTTTCTCCACCTTCTGACTTTGTCTCAGTGCCCATGAACTATGCGCGGTGTTGATTGCATAACAATGTAAATTACCCATTTCACTCATATCCATAGGGCAGGGGCAGCTGGTATTGCTTAAGAGTGGCTACATCTGAGGGCTTCAAGAAAGTTTTGCTATGGGGCCCCATGATCTCTGGCTACGCCACTGGTAAGCTTACCAATATTCTACTATCACCTTACCTAACCTATCTCTAACACTAACCCTACCTATGCCTATCACCAACTCCCACTTCCTACTTACTCCTAAATCTAACACCCTCCTTCCCCCACCACCTATGCCTAACACTAAAAATTAGCCGATGTGAGGTCCGGCTACAAAATAACTGAGTCCCGGGTGCCCTATCACTTACCCCCGCTGATATCCAGTGTTTGGCTTTATAGTAGCCAACCAAGTGTGTTACTTTCAGACTCCCTAAGCTAATACCAGGGGTTGGCCTACTTGATAGCCAGACCCCTACCACCACTTAGACCCCTCTACTGCTATTTGGAGTTTGGCTAAATGGTTGCACGGCCACTACTTATTATTTTAACGAAATGGATGTTAAGGTAAGTGCAAGTTTTTAAATTTTGGGAGGCAGGTGCGGGCGGCTCTTCCTGGTGCTGGCCACGCTTGGGGGGGGTCACCTGCACCTCCCAGCCTCCCCCTCCGGGGTGTCGCTGTGGTTTCCAGGCAGTGAGAGGGCTTGGGGCCCCGCGGCACCCCAGCTGTATGGGGGCATTGGGAAGCCTCCCCGTGGCGCTCCTGGATAGTGCTAATGTAGCATGAACTAATTCCCGCAGGGCAACCGCTTTGCAGTATTGGTTTCAACCCTGCAAACTTTGGCATGCGAATGCAAATGCATATTTGCATGAGCCATGTCTCGTGAATAGCCAATTAGGCCAAATTTGCAAAGCCAGATTTGTCAGGTGTTACTTGGTTTGATGCACACATAAATCCTCTATAAAGTTTATTATTATTTATATAGCACCGACATCTTCCACAGCGCTGCACAGAGTATATTGTTTTGTCACTTAACTGTCCCTCAGAGGGGCTCACAATCTAATCCCTACCATAGTCATATGTCTATGTATGTATCATATATGTATTGTAGTCTAGGGCCAACCTAGGGAGAAGCCAATTAACTTATCTGTATGTTTTGGGGTGTGGGAGGAAACCAGAGTGCCTGGGGGAACCCCCCCCCCCAGACATGGGGCGATCATACAAACTCCTTGCAAATAATGCCCTGGTTGGGATTTGAACAAGGGCCAAGGCGAGAGCGCTTACCACTGCGCCACCATGCTGCCCTTAATTACATGTACACACGCGGAGTACTGCTTTAAGAGAACGAAACTGTGTTTTATTTTTTTCCTATTTTGTCCTTGAAGTCGGTCTTTAATACCTTTAGCAGAGTAATACAGCTAAACCTACACATTCCTGCCTGCCTACCTACAAAGCATGCCGAATATTTTCTTAATAAATACCTGCAGAGCACATCAAAGCTCCCTGAGTCTCTCTCTAGTTGTGGAAATGAAACAAAGTTTGTAAGAACTTCACCGGTTTCTGCAGGTCTTCCAAAGGCCACACAGTATTTGGAGTTCTAAAATAATCCTTATTACACAAGGCCCCGCTACATAATGTTACCTTTGTATCAAAGGGCCTTTTTATTTTCCACCAGAGGCGGCCCAGACTTCAGATATCATAAAAGGTTGAATTCACCTTTGATATAGTGTCAACGAAAAAAACCTGAATGGTGTAATTTTAACCAATTTTCTCCAATCTCTCATCCACTCCTGTGTCGTCTCTGTCATGCCTCTCTGATTTTTTTTTTGTATTCATTTGCTGGGCAGTGTTGCACACTGATGTAGTACAGAAGACAGTGGAGTACTGTAAGCGCTTATTCAAACACCCCCCCTCACCCCTCCTCGTTCTCCTATTTGCCCCACCGGCACATCAAAGGGCTGGTTCTTCTCTTTCCATCTTCCCGTGGGTTCCTACGGCCAGACTGAAGCGCACGGTTCAAAAGTGCACGTTTTAGAGACTGGCGACAGTTAAATCGTCCCGCGGTGGTTTATCACACCAGACGAGTGTGACAAGATCTCTGTAACTTGGGCAGTATAACCGACTTCCTCTCTTTCTATCTAAAGCTCATTATTCTGAGCAGATAATACGTCCATCTTTTTTTTCCGCTCTTATTTTTTCTTTTTTTAGCTTTTTGTTAACTCTTTTTTTTTCATCCCAGTCTGACGATTCTCTGTTACAGAATTCTTTCCTTTCAGACAAATATTTAATCTCCAGCGATCTGCCTGTCAGATCCCGTGGCTTTAACCGCCGTGTTTGTTGTAATGGGGAACAAAATCCCGCCTTTTATTTGTATTTTCATTAATCCAATTTTTTTTTTATGTTGCTTTTTTCTTTTTTTTAAATATTCTAATCTTGAAAAATGCAAGTTTTCTTTAAATAGAATGAGGGAGTTTTTGGGTGAGGGGAGATCATTTCCCATTGAGAAAATGTATTTGGTTGGACCCTAGCTAATATTATGGAATGCATTTAATTAAATTCACTGGGTCATTTTTTTTTGGGTTAGTGATTGTTGTCAAGGAGAGATATGCAAGAAATAATATATGGGCTGTAAGGTACAGCACTGGGTGGTTGGTTGCAGGATTAACCATTTTTAAAGGAAAACATTTGGCAGTTAAAATCTGACAGAACCAACAGACTTTGAGCCAGTCCATTTCTTCTTGGGGGGTTCTCAGCTTTTTCTTTGTTTTGCAAAGTCTAACTGATACACTGACATTTCCACTTGCAAAGTCTAACTGACAAAATAGTGTGCAAGTGAGTAGGGAGGCTGGCTGATATCTTACTATTTTGACAGTTAAACCGCTGTTCTGGAAATGCTGTTGAAAACAAAGAAAACTCTGAAAATCCCCTATGAGGACATGGACTGGCCCAAAACCTGTTGGTTCTGTCAGATTTTAACTGCCTACTTTTTTCGCAATAGTGGTCCTTTAAAGAAAATCTAAAATAAAAATAAAAAAATCAGTTAAACTTACCAAGAGCTTCTTGCAGTCCACTGGAGTCATCCTGTGCCCGCGCCATTCTTCTGAGTCCCTCCGGCCAGCTTCGGCCAACTCCACAAAGCTGACCGGCCACTTATCTCCTCACCGCATTCCTGGTGCCGATAGTGTTCAGTACATGGAAATTGCTACTGCACATGCCCGGAACGCAATCAGGGTGCACGCGGCTTTGGACCATGCAAGCCCAGCTTCCGCCGGCTGGCAGCGGACTGCATGCTTTGCGGGGGTTGCCGCTGCTGGCCGATGCGACTCGGAAGGGCGGCGTGGGAACAAGTTGACTCCAGGGGCCTGCAAGAAGCACCAGGTAAGTTGAACTGATTTTATTTTACACTTTAGTAACCCTTTAATTCGAAGATTAGGATTTTTTTTCCTTGTTGCATTTATGAATATTTTGTTTTATATTTTCCTGGTCCTGGTTCAGCCCTCCATTTTTTCATGCAATAATTAGCAGTTCACACAGTTTTTTACATGGCAAGTCTGCAATCTTTGCAGATAATGAAAAGAAAGCAGGGCTGTGGCGAGGGAAAGGTGAGAGAGGCAACAGCTTTGGGGCGAATGTGAAGAACTAGGTCAGTGGGGTAAGTTTCACTGGCCTCTCAGCCACCTATTTGACGTAGCAGGCAACTTTGGTACCCGCTTCACACCTGCGCTGCGCTGAATTTCGGCACCACCATAGGCGTAACATCATAGTGTTTATTATGGCTATTGCGGCACTCCTTGTGTAATTACGATCGAAACTGACGGCTGATTGTCCAGAGAATTATATCGTAAATGATCACTTTAATATCAATGGCAAATGAACGTTCAGGCCCATTAATGAAAGGAAAGCTGCTATCCAGTTTGATCAGATTGATGGAATCAATCTGAAAAAGTATTGATTCTGTTAATCTGAAGGAATTGCATAACAGCTTTCCTTCCATTAGTGAGCCTGAATGATAGTTTTCGATCAATATTATAATCTGTTTGGATCTAGGTTGAGTCTTGTTAACCCAGGTGTGTGACTTAAAGCTAAATACTTGCCTAACGACGCAGGAAGATTGATCACAGCGACGTCCCCCGATGATGAACATTCCCCAAACCGTTTTCCTGTCAGCGGGTACAGGTAAAGCGGGTACACGATGGCACAGGACGGGCGTGAATGAGAGTTCAGGCAATCGTGGTACTTTGAGTGGGAGTCGTTGGGGATCTTAAAGATCAGGTTTGCCACGATGGTCGTTATCGCCACACATCAGCAAACATCATTCGTGGAATCGCTCGCCTGTTCCCCTCTCATAATATCTGGGAAACAATCGCTTGTTGCTAAAAAATCAACAGAAAAATAGCCTGAAGAATCACGTAGTGGGTATGGACCTTCAGCTGAAGTCAAAATCTGACTGCATTATGGTAGCCTCCATATTTAATACAGGTACCCTTTAACGTATAGCAGCAAATCTCTCGGGGGTGGGATAATGGAAAAAAAAAAGAAAACATGACCCTGATTACTATTCATTTTAGAAGAGAGATCTCTGGATGTTGCTGCTACTCCGGACTACTGATGGTCCTACGTTCCTTCAATTACATCTGTTGAGCAAACTTTTCAGAATAAACAGAGCTTGCCTAAAACAAGAATGATTTGTATTTCAGTTTGTGGTCTGCTTCTCATTATTATGTTGATTTTAACAATTTACATGGTAAAGTAAACTTTTTATTTTCCACACAGGAGAGAGGCTGGCGTGGGGCCAAGTCCGCCAATGAGTATAAAACTCCGAAATTTAGGTCATGAAAAATACACAGTCCAGCAAATCTATAAAGAAAGGGGGTAAAATAAAAGTGCCTTTGTTATTTGTTGCGGCCAATCAGATTTTGGCTGTCATTTTTTTTTTCAGGACATAATATAAGAAAAGAAGTCTGAGGCTAGTTTCACACTTCTAACCGGCGGTAGAAAATCATTGCAGTTTGATGGTCGCATCGCATCACTACTCTAAAAATAGCCTTTCGGGGATTGCCGGGGGAATGCGCGGCAATCTCCCTTCTGGCTGCAAGCCAAACAGGAAGTGAGGCTCTCTAGCGCTCACTTCCTGTGGCAGAAAACGGAAGTGCACAGAAGTGTATCGTCAAAAGTGTATTGTATTGTCCGGTGAACAGTTTAAAATATCTGCAGCGCCATAGACTTACACGACTTCCGGTCGCCACACATCACCGTGCATGCTGGCCACTAATACACAGATGGTCCAGCGGTACACGCATGGCAGATTGAGGACTTCCAACGCATCGCACTGCGCAAATATCATTGATATGCCTCATAGCCTTTCATTGGTGTATCGTTACCCTGCGGCACAACAATGTAATGCAATGCACCAGTGTGAAAGGGGCCTAAAGGTCTTATGCCTCAAAAAGACACAACAACTGACAAACACTGAAACATACATTTTGTGTATTGATAATACTATGGATATTATAAAAACAACAACAGGATGTGATCTTTATGAATGCAGTAAATTATTCAGGATACCCACTTTTATGTTTATTTTCTTGGTTTTAGCATCAGATCAGAGCTGGGACAAGGTCCTCCAGGCCCAAGGCTGAAACACCAAAGCGCGCCCTTCCATCTCCCCCCCTTCCCCAGCCGTCACACACTGATTGCTATTAGACTAGGGCCCTAACACCTTAATCTCTAGTTATCTGGCTTGCAGTCACTGCCATGTATCCCTTTTTTAATTTCTCTCTGCTACAAACACAATAAGGGAATGATAGCTGAGAGAGTTGTGCGCCCCTCCTGCACTGCGCCGAGGCTTGAGCCTCTCTCGCCTCTGCCTCGGCCCAGCCCTGCATCAGATACACTTCCTATAGCTGCATATTGCTGTATATTGGTATATTGCCTAGCATAGGCTGTTTAGCTATGCGGAATTCTCCTCCCAGAGCCTTCTGCCAGACCAGGTATACTTTGTACTGGCTTCAGAAATCTCAGTGAATGAACATTTCACAGAGATGCACCTGACAGAACTAAATGTCGCCACCTGTGATACATTTTAGAATGTAAACAAGGGTAAGGAAAGATTTTTACAACGGCAAACACATAAGCAAAGCATAAATGAATATTGGAAAAATAAAAAAAAATTCATTCATTAAGTTATTTTTACTACAGTTCATTTAAAGTTCATATTCCCCACATGCTCACGCACATTCTAGGGAGAGGAGAGAACGGAGAATAAGTGAGGGTAGCATCATCCAAAGACTACACTATAGGGAATGCTAGAAACCTGCAAGAACTTACAGGTGCATTTAACCTTTTAGCAGCTTCTCTGCTTGTGTAATGTAAACCCGGGGCGGGATCTAGGCCATGGCCAACTAGGCCATGGCCTAGGGCACCACAGGAGCAAGGGCACCTAAGCAGCAGGCTAAACTGGTGCAGCATATGCTAGCTTGCGAATGCTGCAGTGCAGGGAGATCAGGCAAGCGCCTGACCGCGGTACTCTGCTGCCAGCCTGCTCTCTGTGCATGTTGGAATTGTGGCGGGCAGCAACAGACTTGGGCAGCATTGCAAAGTAGAAAGTGGAGAAAATGGAATAGAGGATGCCAGTCACTCACATCTCCGCTCGTGTCCAACGTAAAAGCTTCCTCTATCCCTCTGACCCCTTGTAACAGGCCGGTGGGTCAAATGTGAGAGACTATGATTGGAGGGACAGATGCACAATTGTGGCTGATGGAAACGGAGGGGAAGAGGAAGCGTCTGTGCTGGAGATGAACGGAGATGTGAGTTAAACTGGCAGTTGCTGCAGTGTGAAGGCGAGCTGGCTACCTATATTGGAAGGGGGAGTGTAAAAGGGAGAGATTAAGGGAGTCATCTGGCTACCTATACTGATGGGGGGAGGGGTTATCTCTCTACCTATACTGAAGGGGAGCGGCTGGTGACAGTGGCCTTGGGTGGTAATAAGCAGGGGTCTAGTCCTGGAAAAAGAGGTGAAAAACCCCTGCGCCGCACTATGCCAAAATGGGCGTGGTCAAGCATAACGTGGGCGGGGTCATGGGTGGGGCCAAATATACATGACCTTAGCAGGGATGTAAAAGGTCTGCCAGGGAAGTTTGAGCTCTGCCGTAGTGTATAGTGTATCCCCCAAAAATAGATGTAATCTGACAGAATTTCACCAGAAAGACACATAATCTAGTAGTAGTTCCTCCAAAACACAGATAATATGGCAGTGGTTCCGCCAAAATAGACAATGTGGCAACAGCAGTTCCCCCAACATACACATAATTTGGAAGCAGTTCCCCAAAATACGCAAAACCTGGCAGTGGATCACCCAAAATACACGTAACACCCAAAATACATATAATCTGGCAGCAGTGGTCCCCCAAACATACACAATCTGGCAGCAGTTCCTGAAAATACACGTAATCTGGCAGCTGTTCCCCAAAATACATAACAGCGGTTCCACAAAAATGCAGATAATCTTACAGCAGTTCCCCCAAAATAGGTACCCCCAGCATAGGTAGCCAGGTCTACAGGTGTCCCCAGTATAAGTAGCCATGAGTATAGTAGTCCCCAGTATATGTAGCCAGAGGTATAGTTGCCTCAGGGCCGGAGTTCAGGCAAGGCCAGTAGGCCATGGCCTAGGTCACCACAGGAGCAAAGCCACCTTGCAGGGCACCAGCAGGCTGAACTTATGCAGCATTTGCAAACTTGCAAATGCTGCAATGCAGGGAGATCAGGCGAGCGCCTGACTGCGGTACTCTGCTGCCAACAGCCTTTTCAACGACCACCTTGCTCTCTGTGTATGTTTGCATTGTGGCCGGCGGCTATGGACTTGGGCAGCATTGGAGACAGAGGGGAAGAGGAAGCTTCGGCACTGGAGACGAATGGAGAAATGAGTGACACTGATGGCTGCTGCGGTGTGAAGGCGAGTTGGCTACCTATACTGAAAGGGGGGTTTGAAAAGGAGGGATTAAGGGAGTCATCTGGCTACCTATACTAGAGGAAAAGGGGGAGGGGTCAACTGGGGTATATGTCCCAGTATATGTAGCCAGAAGTATATGTGCCCAGTATATGTAGTCAGGGGTATATGTGCCCAGTATATGTAGTCAGGAATATATGTCCCAGTATATGTAGCCAGGGGTATATGTCCCAGTATATGTAGTCAGGGGGTATATGTCCCAGTATATATAGCCAGAAGTATATGTGCCCAGTATATGTAGTCAGGGGTATATGTGCCCAGTATATGTAGTCAGGGGTATATGTCCCAGTATATGTAGCCAGGGGTATATGTCCCAGTATATGTAGCCAGGGGTATATGTCCCAGTATATGTAGCCAGGGGTATATGTGCCCAGTATATGTAGTCAGGGGTATATGTGCCCAGTATATGTAGTCAGGGGTATATGTGCCCAGTATATGTAGTCAGGGGTATATGTCCCAGTATATGTAGTCAGGGGTATATGTCCCAGTATATGTAGCGGTATATGTCCCAGTATATGTAGTCAGGGGTATATGTGCCCAGTATATGTAGTCAGGGGTATATGTCCCAGCATATGTAGCCAGGGGTATATGTCCCAGTATATGTAGTCAGGGGTATATGTCCCCAGTATATGTAGACAGGGGTATATGTCCCCAGTATATGTAGTCAGGGGTATATGTCCCAGTATATGTAGCGGTATATGTCCCAGTATATGTAGTCAGGGGTATATGTGCCCAGTATATGTAGTCAGGGGTATATGTCCCAGCATATGTAGCCAGGGGTATATGTCCCCAGTATATGTAGTCAGGGGTATATGTCCCCAGTATATGTAGACAGGGGTATATGTCCCCAGTATATGTAGGCAGGGGTATATGTGCCCAGTATATGTAGGCAGGGGTATATGGCCCCAGTATATGTAGGCAGGGGTTTATGTCCCCAGTATATGTAGGCAGGGGTAAATGTCCCCAGAATAGGTAGTCAGGTGTCCCCCCAGCATGAGGGGAGCAGCGCAGTGGAAGGAGAGCTGTGGGGACAGCGGGGAAGGGGGGCCATCTCCCTCTCCTTCCCTCACCTTAGGGCTCTCCATCCCTCACTCTCCCCTCCAGAACTAATGTGCGGCGGCTGGCAGCGGGCGGGACTTACCTCTTCCTTGTTCCGGCGCAAGAGGGAGCTATCCGCTGCCGCTAGTCTGGTCTGGTCTAGACCAGAGCAGTGGCACGCAGATCTTACCCGGCGCTTGGATCGAGGAAGAGGTAAGTCCCGCCCACTGCCAGCCGCCTCACATTAGTTCTGGAGGGGAGAGCGAGGGATGGAGAGCCCTAAAGTGAGGGAAGGAGGGGGGGATGGCCCCCTGTTCCCCACTATGCCCACAGCTCTCCTTCCACTGCGCTGCTCCCCTCCACACATGTCAGGGTGGACGGCGTCCACCCTCAGAAAAAAGGAGGTGGACGTCGTCCACCTGCGCCCACGTCCCACTCGACCCCTGGTAATAAGTACAAATCCAGCCCTGTGTAAACCTCTGCTCTAGGCAACCATACTAGTGTGTGGGAGTTACAAGCTATATTTACCTGCTCCGGACCGCTCCTTCTCATCCTCCGCCAGTGGCTTTGTAGTTTAGGCAGGTGTTTTGGGTCCCGATCACTTCTGATCACATGATATGACATGTGATAGGATCCAGGAGACTGTCAGCATTACAGCGCCACCTGGTGGTGGAAGAGGAATGATGGAAGAGACTCTTCCATCACCCCTCTTCCACCATTGGATGGCGTTGTAACGCTGACATGGTCTCCTGAATCCGATAACATGTCATATCATGTGATCGGAACTGAGGAGACCTGCCGGGAGTACGGCGCTGCCGTAGTGGAGGAAGAAGAAGCTCATCGGACAGGTATGTATCAGCTGTCCCTGCCGCCACATACATACCCTGCCAAGCCTGCGGCACGGAAGGAAAATTTTGTTCTTGCGGCCCAATAAAGTTTTACTTTATTTGGCTGCTAAGCGGTTAGAAGCTGGACTATGCCATACTGTGCTGTGAGAAATGCCTGAAACAGAATTTAATTAAAAATGAGGGTGCAGTATTGCAACTTGTACACTAGAGGGCACCCAGGGCATTTGCCTAGACAGCCTGGGCCCAGAAAGGGCTCTGCTTATTACAGAACAATGAAAGATGCCATCTTTACTTCTTTTAAAAAATGTTAAAGCCCATAGGCAGGCACAGATCTAAAAATGGTGCAGTCCAATTCCAGGGAATTCACCTCGTAAAACATCAAAAGTATTGACATAAAAAATATATAACTTTGCAGTATGTAAGACCGCTCCCGGCCACCGCTATGGCATCCAAATCTGCTCACTGCTTTAAAGGAAAACTTAAGTCAACTATAAAAAATGAGATTTACTCACCTGGGGCTTCCCTCAGCCTCCAGCAGCCGATCGGTGCCCTCGCAGCCCCGCTCTGACGCTCCAGGACCCGCCGGCGAACACTTCTGGTTTGGCCGTCCCCGGCCGACAGGCATGGGAACGCGAGTGATCCTTCGCGTTCCCAGCCTGTATATCGCCCCCTATGCTGCTATTGCGACCAGCTGGCCGCAATAGCAGCATAGGGGGCGATATACAGGCTGGGAATGCGAAGAATCACTCGCGTTCCCATGCCTGTCGGCCGGTGACGGCCAAACCGGAAGTGTTCGCTGGCGGGTCCTGGAGCGTCAGAGCGGGGCTGCGAGGGCACCGATCGGCTGCTGGGGGCTGAGGGAAGCCCCAGGTGAGTAAATCTCATTTTTTATAGTTCACTTAAGTTTTCCTTTAATGGCTGTTTTATAAGAAGATAGCACCAGATCACAGTGCACAGCTACCAATCGCTCCAACGCCTCCCTATTTGAAGCACTCCTCTCATCGGTGTCAGCTACTCTCCTCCAATCGGCAGGGCCGGCCCTAGACTTTTTGCCGCCTGAGGCAAATTTTTAAAAAATTGTCACCGCCGCCCCTCCCCCCCCCCCTCGGGGGGGGGGGGGGGGGGCGCTCTGGGGGGCCGCCAAGCTGGAGGGGTAGCTGGCAGGACGGGGGTATTGGGCCAGCGGCGGGGAGGGGGGTCGGACCCCCCCCTCCCTCGCCTGGGTCCCCCGTCCTCCGCTCCCCTCCAGCCTAAATAGAAGCAGCCGTATGTGTAAGAGGCACGGGCGGGGAGGACACTCACCTCTTCCCAGCGTGCGCTCCACTGACGTCACTTCCTGCAGCGTCCTGCAGGAAGTGATGTCAGTGGAGCGCACGCTGGAGCGAGGAGGAGGTGAGTGTCTCCCCGCCCGTGCCTCTTACACATACGGCTGCTTCTATTTAGGCTGGAGGGGAGCGGAAGACGGGGGACCCAGGCGAGGGAGGGGGGGTCCGACCCCCCCTCCCCGCCGCTGGCCCAATACCCCCGTCCTGCCAGCTACCCCTCCAGCTCGGCGGGCCGGCTCCCCGTACCCACGGACGGGCGGGTGCCGCCCCTGGAAATTTGCCGCCTGAGGCAAAAGTTTCACCCCGCCTCATGAGCGGGCCGGCCCTGCCAATCGGTCAACCCGTTCATGCAGTTTAAACTTAAAAGGACCCATGTCACGAAAAATCTTAACATTTTAAATACATGTAAAAATATACAGAACTCACCGTGGCCAGTTTGTGTATTTTTTTTTTTCATTTCCATCATGCTGGCCGACGCCACCGCGCCTCTATGACAAGCAGCTGTGCCACCTACCGGACTTCCCCCTCTCCTCTCAGAGCGAGCAGCCGCACAAGTACTTTATTTACTACGTGTGGCGCCGCCTCTAACTCCTCCCCCACCTGTCACACGTGCATGCAGGCAGCGTGTGATGCACCAGGGACCAGGCATTTCGGGTGCCACCACCGGCGGCGCTGCACTGCAGAGACAGGAGACAGTGAGTGCCCTCTTGATGTCACGTGCCCCCCTGGCTGGCATGCACAGAAGACCCTGGCTGACGTCACTGAGCCAGACATCGGGGCTGATTACCGCTAAACAGAGGACTGCTGGAGGGTGGCGAGGGACGTTTCCATGCTTATGAGGCTGGAGGATGCCCCGTTTATAGTGTGCCGTCTCTGGTACACTTTAAAGGATTCCTTAGTTTTTAATGAATACTATAATGGACACCGTGTGTGTGTGTGTGTGTGTGTGTGTGTGTGTGTGTGTGTGTGTGTGTGTGTGTGTGTGTGTGTGTGTGTGTGTGTGTGTGTGTGTGTGTGTGTGTGTGTGTGTGTGTGTGTGTGTGTGTGTGTGTGTGTGTGTGGGAGGGGCACGGAGGGCGGGGGGCGCCACAGGTTTTCTTGCCTGGAGTGACAAAATGGCTAGAAACGCCCCTGGTGACAGCAACATAGGAGAAAAGTATTGATGAAATAAACTTCTTATTTGGATGTGTTTTAAAGTTTAAGATTTTCGTAACAGTTCCTCTTTAACCATTTCTGCCGCCCGGACATGTAGCTCATGTCCGGGCGGCTGCTCTGCTGCGGTTTTTCTGCCCGGAAAAATTTCCGCATCCCCCTTGTACTTCCGCTTAGGAAGAAGCACAAGGAGGGAAAAAAGAATTGAAGGTGGCCATCTTGTGGCCAAATAGTAAAACTACATCTACATTTTTTTTACATTACAATTTACACATATAACAACATTAAAAATTAACTGTTTATGTCCCACACCAAAATATTACCCAAATAAAATGTTTAATGGAAAAAAAAATAACAATAAAAAAAAAAAAAAGACATAAATAGTTACCTCAGGGTCTGCCTAAGGGTCTGAACTTTTTAAATATGCATTTGAAGGGGGTATACTACAAACATTTTTTAAATTATAAGCTTGCAAATAATGATGTATGCAAAATGGAAACAATGCACCTTTGTTTCCAAATAAAATATTGGCGCCATACATTGTGATAGTGAAAATTGAAATGGTATAATAACCGAGACAAATGGGCAAATAAAATACATAGGTTTTAAAGGGGAACTGAAGAGAGAGGTATATGGAGGCTGTCATGTTTATTTCCTTTTAATCAATACCAGTTGCCTGGCAGCCCTGCTGGTCTATTTCTCTGCAGTAGTATCTGATTAAAACCAGAAACAAGCATGCAGCTAGTCTTGTCAGATCAGACTTATAAGTCTGAACCACTGAAACACCTGATCTGCTGCATGCTTGTTCAGGGGCTATGGCTAATAGTATTAGAGGCAGAGGATCAGCAGGGCTGCCAGGCAACTGGTATTGTCTAAAAGGAAATAAACATGACAGCCTCCATATACCTCTCTCTTCAGTTCCCCTTTAATTATGGTAGCGTGGATTATTTTAAAGCTATAATGGCCGAAAACTGAGAAATAATGAATTTTTTCAAATTTTTTTCTTATTTATCCTGTTAAAATGCATTTATAAAAAAATAATTCTTAGCAAAATGTACCACCCAAAGAAAGCCTAATTAGTGGCGGAAAAAATTGTGATAAGTAGTGATAAAGTTATTAGCGAATGAATGGGAGGTGAAAATTGCTCTGATGCATAAGGTGAAAACCCCCCGTGGGCTGAAATTGTTAACCACTTCACATTCAGTCGTTTTCACTTTGTGCATCCGAGCAATGTTCACCTCCCATTCATTAGCGTATAACTTTATCACTACTTATCACAATGAACTGATCTATATCTTGTTTTTTCCACCACCAATGAGGCTTTCCTTGGGGGTTACATTTTGCTAAGAGCCACTTTACTGTAAATGCATTTTAACAGGATCAATAAGAAAAAAACTGAAAAAATTCATTATTTCTCAGTTTTCGGCCATTATAGTTTTAAAATAATACATGCCTCCATAATTAAAACCCATGTATTGTATTTGCCCATTTGTTCCGGTTATTACACCATTTAAATTATGTCCCTATCACAATATATGGCGACAATATTTTATTTGGAAATAAAAGTGCATTTTTTCCGATTTGCATCCATCACAATTTACAAGCTTATAATTAAAAAAAATAGAAATATTTCATCTTTACATTGATATTTAAAAAGTTTAAACCCTTAGGTAAATATTTACGTGTTTTTTTTTTATTATTATTGTAATTTTTTTTTTTTATCAGACATTTTATGTGGGTATTTTTGGGAGGGTGGGATGGAAATAGTATTTTTTAATGTAAATAGATGTGGTTTTTTTTCTTTACATTTAGATGTAGTTTTACTTTTTGGTCACAAGATGGCAGCCATGAGTTTGTTTACATGCCGTCACTCTAAGCGTAACATGTACGCTTAGAGCGACGTAGGGGGACGCAAGAGGCAGAAAAAGCGAGGCTTCCGAGAGAAGCTGATGCTTTTTCTGCAGGGGAGAGGAATCAATCATCGGGCACCATGTCCCGATTGATTGATTCCTGGACTAACGATCCACGGCTGGGAGCGCGCGTGCACGGCCCCCTGGACATAACTTGTACGTCCAGGAAGTTTGAATGGTTAAAGGGGCACTATGGCGAATTTTTTTTTTTATAAAATTTAAAATATGTGCAAACATAGACAAATAAGAAGTATGTTTTTTCCAGAGTAAAATGAGCCATAAATTACTTTTCTCCTATGTTGCTGTCACTTACAGTAGGTAGTAGAAATCTGACAGAACCGACAGGTTTTGGACTAGTCCATTTCTACATAGAGGATTGCACATATTTTAAATTTTAAAATGTTTCGCCATAGTGCCCCTTTAACCATTTATGCTGCCTGGATGTGATCCTCACTACGTATTGGGGTATCCAAGCAACACTACTGATGAGTCAAAATTTGAAATATTTGGCTGTAGCAAAAGGCAGTTTGAGCTTCCAAGGGCAGAATAGCGATGCAATAATGAGTGTCTGCAGGTAACAGTGAAGCATGGTGGAGGTTCCTTGAATGTTTGGGGCTGCATTTCTGCAAATGGAGTTGGAGATTTGGCCAGGATTAATGGTGTTCTCAATGTTTTTCCATCATGCAATACCATCAGGAAGGCGTGATGGTATAATGGCCCCCAAAGAGCCCTGATCTCAACATTATCGAGTGTGTCTGGGATTAAATGAAGAGACAGAAGGATGTGAGGAAGCCTACAGCCACAGGAGATATGTGGTTAATTCTCCAAGAAGTTTAGAACAACCTACCAGCCGAGTTCCTTAAAGTGAACATCCAGACTAAAAATCTACTCAGCTTAACTGAAAAGGCTTAGTGTTTCTTTAAGGCCCCATTCACATTACAAACGCGGACGGCCGTGCGTTCGGAACGCAACGCGTATGAACGCACGCCATCCGCGTTTTTATGCGTTGCGTGGCTAACATCTGCGCGTTTTTGGAAAAAATGCGTGCAGCATGCGTTCCCGGACCGCACTGGTCCGGAACGCATGCAGTGTGAACATTCTATGCACTGTCTGATGTCGTGCGTGTCGGGCTCCTGCACGCGTTCCCAAAACGCGGCTGGAAACACGTGCAGTGTGAACGAGGCCTAACAGTTTCACAGCATCAGAACTTTTTTTTTTATAGAAGTCTCATTTTTAGCTGCATATTTAGCTAAGCTCCGCCCCATCAAAGAAAACTGCCCGGGCTTTTTCCCCCTGATGCTGTGTAAAGCATGATATGATTTCCTCTGTTGTTATTCACGTTGCCTAGCAACTGGGAGGGATGATCAGCACACAGGACAGTTGGAACTGTGTCTCATGCTCGCTATCACCTTCTTTCAACCAAAAAGATGACTGCCCTTATGAAATCACAAACCTTTGCCTGTTCTTTTAAAACAGGGTGGGTAAGAGATTATATTATCTATCTATTTTAATTTACATAACTAATGTAACTTAAAGGGAACCTGAACTGAGTAAAATTATTTAAAATAAACACCTGAGTTAACTTCAAATGAACATTACATAGTTACCTCGCCATCATTTCCTCTCAGAAGCTCACCATTTTCTTCTGACAATGATCCCTTCCAGTTCTGACAACATTTTGTCAGAACTGAAATATATCAGTTGCTGCCAGTTATATATCAGTTACTGTCAGTTATAGCTGAGAGGACTACTGATGTGCCAAGTAATGCCCATGTTTCCCTATGGCTCAAGTAGGCCATGTTACAGTTTAACAGTGTGCTGACCAGAAAGCTATTATGGGGCAATGGCCATTTTCAAAATGGAGGATGGAGAATTCCCTTGATCACAGTGGACAAACGGGATGCAAGACAGGAGAAAGAGATTGAGGAGTAGACTACACCGGAGGTAAGTATGACTTGTGTATGTTTATTTTGACTTTTATTATCAGTTCAGGTTTTCATTAATGACAGTATGTTTGTTTAGGCTGAAGTTCCTCTTTAAAATACTGTGTGCAAGCGTACCTAGAAGAATTGATGCTATTTTTAAGGCAAAGGGTGGTCACACCAAATATTGGTTTGATTTAGATTTATTTTTTGTTCATTCACTGCAATTTGTTGCTTGACAGAAATAAATGGTTAACACTTCCATTTTTCAAAGCATCAAAGCATCCTTCACTTACAGCATTTTCTTACACCTGCCTAAGGCTCTTGCACAAATACATAATACAATGTTATATATATATATATATATATATATATATATATATATATATATATATATACACAGTATATATGTGTGTGTATTTTTTGGGATGTGGGAGGAAACCGTAGTGCCCAGAGGAAACCCACACAGACACAGGATAGAATATACAAACTCCATGCAGATAATGCCCTGGCTAGGATCACCTGCCAGTACTAAAGATGTCACCACCCTGTGACAGATTTCAGGGAGTGGATCAGGGAGAGGAAATATTTTACTAAATAATTAATAAATGAATTTTGTAAAAAAATAAAATAAAAAAAGCAATTTTATTCATTATGTTATTTTGACTACAATTCCTCTCTAAAGGATATTTTGTGATACAGAAATAAAATGAACGTTGGCCGTTGATAATCAAAAAATATCCAAGTAAAGGTAAGAATCTTACAGTGAACTATAAGATTGTGAAGGTCACAGTGAAATTCTAAAGCCAGTGGTTGCACATCATGGACTGCACCCAGGGGCACCCCTAGCCATTTTGTCACTCTAGGCGAGAAAATCTGTGGCGCCCCCCCATAGGGATGAGCGTAATGACCTAATTACGAATTTCCGAAATTTCGCGAAATTACTACAATTACGATTTTAACAGTAATCGGAATTTCGTAATTTTCGCAAATTACGCAAATTTTCGTAATTACGATTACGAAATTTAGTATTTTAAAGTTTGTATCCCTCTAGATGCCTAAAATGAATAGCACAGCCAGCCAGCCAGCCAGCCAGCCAGCCAGCCAGCCAGCCAGCCCTCCTCCTCCTCTCTCTCTCTCTCTCTCCCCCCAGAGATCTGTAGTATTTCAAAACCATACTCACATTCATGACATGTCCAGGGATCAAACCCAGGCCAACCACATGGAAGACAGCTATGCTCACCACCATACCACCAAACACACACTAAATAGACTGCTAACCTAAATCTTACTTGTAGACAGTCATATGAGACACATGCTGGGTGCAGGGCTTTGTGATTGGACCATGGACCATGCGATAGAGTGAGGTGCAAAAATGAAATCATGCGTAGCAGAGGATGGTTTCACAATGCTAAATGCTAGGCTGGCTGTGGTGCAATTGGTTAGTGCATCTGGCTGGTAACAGCAAGGTTACAGGTTCAATTCCATCCAGGCATGTCTTTTCCTTTTGCGTTCAACAGTTGTCCAAACAGAGCCAACAGAGCCCCAGATAGCCATGTAGAGTTAGGTCACAGCTAGCCTGGCTGTGGTGCAATTGGTTAGTGTGTCTGGCTGGTAACAGCAAGGTTACAGGTTCGATTCCATCCAGGCATGTCTTTTCCTTTTGCGTTCAACAGTTGTCCAAACAGAGCCAACAGAGCCCCAGATAGCCATGTAGAGTTAGGTCACAGCTAGCCTGGCTGTGGTGCAATTGGTTAGTGTGTCTGGCTGGTAACAGCAAGGTTACAGGTTCGATTCCATCCAGGCATGTCTTTTCCTTTTGCGTTCAACAGTTGTCCAAACAGAGCCAACAGAGCCCCAGATAGCCATGTAGAGTTAGGTCACAGCTAGCCTGGCTGTGGTGCAATTGGTTAGTGTGTCTGGCTGGTAACAGCAAGGTTACAGGTTCGATTCCATCCAGGCATGTCTTTTCCTTTTGCGTTCAACAGTTGTCCAAACAGAGCCAACAGAGCCCCAGATAGCCATGTAGAGTTAGGTCACAGCTAGCCTGGCTGTGGTGCAATTGGTTAGTGTGTCTGGCTGGTAACAGCAAGGTTACAGGTTCGATTCCATCCAGGCATGTCTTTTCCTTTTGCGTGCGCGCGCTGCGCCATTGAACCCCATGGGGTATTTTGCGTGCGTAAAACTTTACGCATGCAAAACTTTGTGCTCGGTGTTTGGACAACTGTTGAACTCAAAAGGAAAAGACATGCCTGGATGGAATCGAACCTGTAACCTTGCTGTTACCAGCCAGACACACTAACCAATTGCACCACAGCCAGGCTAGCTGTGACCTAACTCTACATGGCTATCTGGGGCTCTGTTGGCTCTGTTTGGACAACTGTTGAACGCAAAAGGAAAAGACATGCCTGGATTGAATCGAACCTGTAACCTTGCTGTTACCAGCCAGACACACTAACCAATTGCACCACAGCCAGGCTAGCTGTGACCTAACTCTACATGGCTATCTGGGGCTCTGTTGGCTCTGTTTGGACAACTGTTGAACGCAAAAGGAAAAGACATGCCTGGATGGAATTGAACCTGTAACCTTGCTGTTACCAGCCAGATGCACTAACCAATTGCACCACAGCCAGCCTAGCATTTAGCATTGTGAAACCATCCTCTGCTAGGCATGATTTCATTTTTGCACCTCACTCTATCGCATGGTCCATGGTCCAATCACAAAGCCCTGCACCCAGCATGTGTCTCATATGACTGTCTACAAGTAAGATTTAGGTTAGCAGTCTATTTAGTGTGTGTTTGGTGGTATGGTGGTGAGCATAGCTGTCTTCCATGTGGTTGGCCTGGGTTTGATCCCTGGACATGTCATGAATGTGAGTATGGTTCTGAAATACTACAGATCTCTGGGGAGAGAGAGAGAGAGAGAGAGAGAGAGAGAGAGAGAGAGAGAGAGAGAGAGAGAGAGAGAGAGAGAGAGAGAGAGAGAGAGAGAGAGAGAGAGAGAAGGAGAAGGGCTGGCTGGGCTATTCATTTTAGGCATCTAGAGGGATACAAACCCTTACAAACGTGAAAAAGTAAAATTTCGGTTGGACACACGAAATTCGTAATTATGGGAGTGAAATTTCGATTACGAAATTGAAAATTACGATTTGAAAATTAATTACGAAATTACGAATTTGGTTCGTAATGTTAAATTTCGCATTCGTAATAAAAGCAGTTCGAAATTTCGAAAATTTCAGCTCATCTCTACCCCCCCATGAAAATAATCGTAATGCGGCAGGGTTTCACCAGGAAATAACCGAAATTCAGCAATGTTTCAGGAGAAAATAATTGTAATGCAGCAGCGTTTCACCAGAAATTACACTTATTGCTGCAGCATTTCACCAGAAATTACACTTATTGCTGCAGCGTTTCACCAGAAAATACATGTAAGGAAGAAGGCACACAGGGGGACATAGGGAGGCACAGGGGGACAGAAGAAGGCACGAGGATCAGAAGAAGTCACAAAGGAAGACAGAAGGAGGCACAAAGGGACAGAAGGAGACACACAGGGAACAGAATGAGGCACAATGGGGGACAAAATGGGGCACAATGGGGGGGGGGGGCAGAATGAGACACAAAGGAGGACAGAAGAAGGTACACAGAGGGGCAGCGGGAGGTACAGGGGAACAGAAGAAGGCATGAGGACCAGAATACGGCACAAAAGAGGACATAAGGAGGCACAGGGGGACTAAAGGAGGGGAACAGAATGAGGCACAAAGTGGGGCAGAAGGAGGCACAAAGTAGGGCAGGAGGCAGCACAATGGGGACCGATTGAGGCACACAGGGGGACAAAAGGAGGCACAGGTGGAAAGAAGAAGGCAAGGGGGAATGAAGGAAGCACACAGGGAACAGAAAGAGGCACTAAGGGGACATTAGGAGGCACAATTGGGGACAGTAAAAAGCACAAAGAGGGCAGAAGGAAGCACAGGGAGACAATAGGAGGCACAAAAGGGGACAGAAGTATGCACAAAGGGGGGCAGAAGACGACAGAGGGGGATGTAAGGAGGCACAGGGAGACAGAAGAAGGCAGAGGGGGGCAGAAAGAGCCACAGGGAGACAGAAAAAGGCACAGAAGGAGGCACAGGGGGACAGAAGGAGGCACAAAGGGGCACAGAAAGAGCCACAGGGAGACAGAAGAAGGCACAAAGGGGCACAGAAGGAGGCACAGAGGAAAGTGCAGGGGACAGATGTGGCACATGGGGACTGAAGAGGCACAAGGAGACAGAAGGAGGCCCAGGAGCACAGAAGGAGGCAGAGTGGGACTGAAGTAGAAACAGGAGCAGAGGTAGCACAAGGGGACAAAAAGGCAAAGAAAACAGAAGGAGGCACAGGGGGACAGAAGGAGGCACAAAGGGGCACAGAAGGAAGCAGAGGTGGCACAGGGGGACTGAAAGAGGCACATGGAGACAGAATGAGGCACAAAGGGAGACAGAAGGACAAACAGGGGGTCAGACATGACACAAGGAGACAGAAGGAGGCACAAAAGGGACAGAAGAAGGCACAAGGGGGAAAGAAGGATGCACAAGGCACAGAGGTGGCAGCTGCCTGCAACTTACGCTAAGTAGATGCAGCAGAGGCAAGTAATAAAGTCCAGGAGTGAGGCTTAATTTGGGGGCGGGGCTTAATCCAGCAACATGATGCCCCCCAGGACCAATGGCACTCCAGGAAATGGCCTATACTGCCTATGCCTAGAGGCGCCCCTGGCTGCACCACAAGGTGTCAGCTGTGACAGCCAATCAACACATAGCAAACTGAGGAGTCACTCAACACAGCAACTGTCCCTGACTCCCATTTGCAAAGGAAACTAGATTTTTGTGACTTGAAATAGTTTTTCATGATTTTGTTGGGTGAAAGTCCAGAGGTCCTCTCAATGTGATGTCCCTTTCAGCAACCTGCTAAGTTAAATTATAACCAAAGAAATGTCTCCAGCGCTATATTACGTTTAGGACCACAGTTTGATTTCTGAAGCACGTTGTAACGCGTTTCATAACTGACGTGACGCGGGGGTTGAGTCACGTACCTCCAATAATATTATTTTACCAGTACTTATGCCAGTTAGAATATATAGCATGCATTACACAATTAGCGCAACCAGCGTATCTTAAAGGGATCTAAGCAGCTCCTGGCTTCAAATAGCTGACAGGACTGCCATGTTTGAGAAGTTCGACTCCCTGCTACTTTCCACTGCCTTTATCCAGGCTAGGTGTGAAATTCTTTAAGTGTGACTAATGTTTTCTGTTTGAAGTACAGTGGGGAAGGCTCACTGTTTGATTGTGGTCAATTAAAGGGGCACTACCGTGAAAAACTGTAACATTTTAAATATGTGCAAACATATACAAATAAGAAGTATGTTTCTTCCAGAGTAAAATAAGCCATATATTACTTTTCTCATATGTTGCTGTCACTTACAGTAGGTAGTAGAAATCTGACAGAAGTGACAGGTTTTGGACTAGTCTATCTCTTCATAGGGGATTCTCAGCAAGGCTTTTATATAAAGATATTCCCTAAAAAGGATTTAAACAATGATGCTGGCCAGCTTCCCTGCTCACTACACAGTTTTTTGGCAGTTGGACAGAGCAACTGCCATTCACTAAGTGCTTTTAAAAAGAAATATATCCCTGAGAATCCACTATAAAGAGATGGACTAGTCCAAAACCTGTCACTTCTGTCAGATTTCTACAACCTACTGTAAGTGACAGCGACATAGCAGACAAGTAATTTATGGCTTATTTTACTCTGGGAAAAATGTACTTCTTATTTGTATATGTTTGCACATATTTTCAATGTTACAGTTTTTCGCTGTAGTGCCCCTTTTAAGTCTAATGAGGTGATTTCTTATCTGCCTTCCATCATCTGTTGCTTCTGCGTCCGCAAGTCCTTTCACGAACTGAAGAGGTGCCTATTTTAACCCTTAAATGTAAAAAGATCAGGAAAAATGAATGTTTTTTTTAATAATAAGCCACATTTTTAGAATGCATTTTTAATTTGCTATAGAGCTGTCCCGGGTGTGAAAAATGATGCTCGGTTCACTTTAAAGGTGGCCACTAACAATCTCTATTTCTAGTGAAAAATCGTTTGAGCGATCAGATAATCCTGATTGGAAGTGAAATAAATCATAATACATCTTTCACTACACCATCGACAAACCAATATTTGCTTCCTATCTATCACAACCGACAAGAAAATCCAAATTTTGGTTTGACGAAAATCTAATTGGACGGCTGTTTTTATAGTCGTTCATAATTGATTGTGCCCATCAACTGAGATTTTTTACAACCAATCCGTTCACAACTATCTGATCGCTTAAACGATTTTTCGCTAGAAAATGGACCCTTAGTAGCCACCTTAAGTACCACATGTGTTGCTAGGGTAACCCACATTATGTTGTGGTATAATCTATATATATAAAATCGTATGTATGTGTGTGTGATGTATGTGTGTGTGTGTATATGTGTGTGTGTGTGTGTGTGTGTATGTTTGTATGTATGTATACAGGTAGCCCCCGACTTACGAACGTCCCGCTGATACGAACGGCATGGATTCTGTGTTTCCATGGGAACAAGCCCCCAAAACATTTTTTTCTAATTGGATTTTTAAAAATTCAAAGAAAAAATGGCTTTTAAACTTATATAAGCAGGTACAGGGGGCAGAGGTGACACAGAGGGGTACACTGGAGGCACGGGGGACACAGAGGAGGTACAGGGGACAGAGATGGCACAGTGTTCCGACTTAAGAACAGATTCAGGTTAAGAACGACCCTACAGTCCCTATCTCGTTCGTTAACTGGGGACTACCTGTATATGTATGTATGTATGTGCCGCGATCACTCAAAAACGGCTTCACCGATTTAAATGAAACTTGGTATACAGATCCCTTACTACCTGGGATGATCTGTTCCGGGGTCTCGCGTCCCCTCTGCTTACTTGGGCGGAGCTACAAACAGCAAATCAAATTTCACCCATTCATGTCAATGGAAAAAATGGAAAAGGCTGCCAATCTCACAGTAATCAAGCCAGAGTTTCCACACTTGGCACAGTTGGTCACTCGGTGACTGAGGCTACAAATCCAGGAAAAGTGGGCGGAGCATAAAACAGCCAATCAAATTTCAGCCATTCATTTTTAATGGGAACATGTAAACTGCAGCCATTCTTAGACTGTTAATCACAGGGTTCTCAAACTTGGCTCACTTGGTCACTAGGTAAATAAGATTAAAATTCAGGGAAGTGGGTGGAGCCTACAACAGCCAATTCAAATTCACTGATTGATTTTTAAGGGGAATATTTAAACTGCTGCCATTCTTACACTGTTAATGGCAGAGGCTTCAAACTTGCTACAGTCGGTCATTGGGTGACTGGGGTCCAAATTCACTAAAGGGGTGGGGCCACAAACAGCCAATCAGATTTCCTTGGTGGATAAACTGCTTCCATTCACACATTTTTTTATGCCAGGAATCTGAAAGCTCAAAAACTTGGTCATTGAGTGACTGTGTGTAAAGTTTACAAAAAGTGGGCGCAGCCAAAAACAAATTTCACTGGTCAAATATAAACTGCAGCCATTCTTACACTGTTAATAGCAGGGTTGTCAAACTTTGCACAGTTGGTTACTGGGTGACTGGAATTGATATTTAGGAAAATGGGTGGTGCCTACAACAGCCAATCAAGATTCACCTGTTGATTTTCAAGGGGAATATTTAAATTGCTGCCATTCTTATACTGTTAATAGCAGGTGCCTCAAACCTGGTACAGTTGGTCACTGGGTAACTGGAGTTCAAATTCAGAAAGGGGCGGAGCCACAAACAGCCAATCATATTTGTTTCATTTCAATGGGAATATACTAATTATTGATACCAAGGACCACAAAGCTGATAAACTTTGTCACTGAGTGATTGTCTGTCAAAGTTAGAAAAAGTGGGCAGTGCCAATAACTACATTTTTTTCATGGGAAAATATAAACTGCAACCATTCTTACACTGTTAATGGCAGTGTTCTCAAACTTGGAGCAGTTGGTCACTGGGTAAATGGGATTGATTGACTTTCAAAGGGATTATTTACATTGCTGCCCTTCATACACTCTTAATGGCAGAGGCCTCAAATCTGGTACAGTCAGTCACTGGGAGACTGGGGTTTAAATTCTGAAAAGGAGGTGGGTCACAAACAGCCAATCAGATTTGTTTAATTTCAGTGGGAAATTGCAACTTATTGATGCCAAGGAGACCAAAGCTCATAAACTTGGTCATTGAGTGACTGTATGTCAAGGTTAGAAATAGTGGGCGGAGCCAAAAACAATTTTTTTTACATGGGAAAATATAAACTGCAGCCATTCTTACACTGTTAATGGCAAGGTTCTCAAACTTGACATAGTTGGTCACTGGGTGACTGGAATTGATATTCAGAAATGTGGGTGGATCCTACAACAGCCAATCAAAATCCATCTATTGATTTTCAAGGGGAATATTTACATTGCTACCATTCTTACACTGTTAATGGCAGAGGCCTCAAACCTGAAACAGTCATTAGGTGACTGGAGTCCAAATTCACTAAAGGGGTTGAGCCATAAACAGCCAATCAGATTTCCTTGGTGGATAAACTACTTCCATTCACACATTTTTTTATGCCAGGAATCTGAAAGCTCACAAACTTGGTCATTGAGTGACTGTGTGTAAAGTTTACAAAAAGTGGGCGCACCAAAAAACAAATTTCACTGGTCAAATATAAACTGCAGCCATTCTTACACTGTTAATAGCAGGGTTGTCAAACTTTGCACAGTTGGTTACTGGGTGACTGGAATTGATATTTAGGAAAATGGGTGGTGCCTACAACAGCCAATCAAGATTCACCTGTTGATTTTCAAGGGGAATATTTAAATTGCTGCCATTCTTATACTGTTAATAGCAGGTGCCTCAAACCTGGTACAGTTGGTCACTGGGTAACTGGAGTTCAAATTCAGAAAGGGGCGGAGCCACAAACAGCCAATCATATTTGTTTCATTTCAATGGGAATATACTAATTATTGATACCAAGGACCACAAAGCTGATAAACTTTGTCACTGAGTGATTGTCTGTCAAAGTTAGAAAAAGTGGGCAGTGCCAATAACTACATTTTTTTCATGGGAAAATATAAACTGCAACCATTCTTACACTGTTAATGGCAGTGTTCTCAAACTTGGAGCAGTTGGTCACTGGGTAAATGGGATTGATTGACTTTCAAAGGGATTATTTACATTGCTGCACTTCATACACTCTTAATGGCAGAGGCCTCAAATCTGGTACAGTCAGTCACTGGGAGACTGGGGTTTAAATTCTGAAAAGGAGGTGGGTCACAAACAGCCAATCAGATTTGTTTAATTTCAGTGGGAAATTGCAACTTATTGATGCCAAGGAGACCAAAGCTCATAAACTTGGTCATTGAGTGACTGTATGTCAAGGTTAGAAATAGTGGGCGGAGCCAAAAACAATTTTTTTTACATGGGAAAATATAAAATGCAGCCATTCTTACACTGTTAATGGCAAGGTTCTCAAACTTGACATAGTTGGTCACTGGGTGACTGGAATTGATATTCAGAAATGTGGGTGGATCCTACAACAGCCAATCAAAATCCATCTATTGATTTTCAAGGGGAATATTTACATTGCTACCATTCTTACACTGTTAATGGCAGAGGCCTCAAACCTAAAACAGTCATTAGGTGACTGGAGTCCAAATTCACTAAAGGGTTGGAGCCATAAACAGCCAATCAGATTTGTTAGATTGATATCAGCCATTCTGTTATTGGCAGGGTTCTTATCCTTGACACAGTTGGTCACTGGATGACTGGGATTAATACTCAGGAAAGTGGGTGGAGCCTACAACAGCCAATCAAAGTTCACCTATTGATTTTCAAGGGGAATATTGAAACTGCTGCCATTGTTACACTGTTAATGGCAGAGGCCTCAAACCTGCTACAGTCGGTCATTAAATGACTGGGGTTCAAATTCCCTAAAGGGGCGGAGCCACAAACAGCCAATCAGATTTCTTTGCTGGATGAAATGCTTCCATTCACACCATTTTGATGCCAGGAACCCGAACGCTCAAAATTTGGTCATTGTGTGTCAAGATTACAAAAAGTTTGTGGAGTCAAAAACAGATTTCCCTGGGAAAATGTAAACTGCAGCCCTTCTTCACTGTTAATGGCAGGGTTCTCAAACTTTGCACAGTTAGTTACTGGGTAATTGGGATTCATATTCAGAAAAGTGGGTTGAACCTACAACAGCCAATCAAAATTCACCTGTTGTTTTTCAAGGGGAATGTTGAAATTGCTGCCATTCTTGCACTGTTAATGGCACAAGCCTCAAACCTGGCACAGTTGGTCATTGGGTCACTGGGGTTCAAATTCAGAAAAGGGGGCGGAGCCACAACCAACTAGTTTTGTTTCATTTCACTGGGAAAATACAAATTATTGATGTCAAGGACCCCAAAGCTCACAAAATTGGCCATTGAGTGACTGTGTGTCCAGGTTACAAACAGTGTGCACACGTCCACCGCGCACGCACACGCCCACCTGCACACACGTCCTGTAGCCATTCTTACACTGTTAATGGCAGGGTTCTCAAACTTTGCCCAGATGATTACTGGGTGACTGATTAATATTCAGGGAAGTGGGTGGAGCCTATAATAGCCAATCAAAATTCATTTGTTGATTTTCAAGGGGAATATTTAAATTGCTGCCATTTTTACACTGTTAATAGCAGATGTCTCAAACCTGCTACAGTTGGTCATTGGTTGACTGGGGTTCAAATGCTGGCCACAAACAGCCTATCTGATTTGTTTGATTTCTATGGGAATATACAAATTATTGATGCCAACGACCCCAAAGCTCACATTGAGTGTTTGTGTGTTAGGGTTAGGAATAGTGGATGGAGCCAACACCAGCCAAATACATACACGGGCAAGCTAGTACCTGATAAAATAGGAATGTGTGCACTACCTTCGTAACATGGGTTGAGCTATTTGAACAACACAAGCTATATAAGTAGCGTAAGTACCATTAAAGTTGCTGTGTGCTGCCTGTGAATAACAATTTTACTCTAGATAAATAAATAAGTCCCCATGATGTGATAAACATCCTATACAATAATCTTCAAGTGTCCCTGCGTACTCCTGTTCCTGTGTCCGTGTTACAACGTTCTGCAAATGTGTAGCAGGGACAGCCGTTGGGACAGGAGGAGGGATGGGGCCGGGCGTGGGCGGGTGTGGTGCTCGCGTGCGGTTGGAGCGGGGGGGTGTCCCCTGGTGGGGATCCATCTGAAAATAGTGCCTGCGAATAATGGCGCACGGTGTTGCCGCTAATCTGTTTGTTGCTTATCGCTATTTAACGTTAAAGCCTTATCGTTATTTAGCATTAAAGCCTTATCGTTATTTAGCGTTAACACACAGAACCCTCTCTGTACCTATCCCTAACCCCTAAACCCCCCCTGGTGGTGCCTAACCCTAACCACCCCCCTGGTGGTGCCTAACCATAACCACCCCCCTGGTGGTGCCTAACCCTAACCACCCCCCTGGTGGTGCCTAACCCTAACCACCCTCCTGGAGGTGCCTAACCCTAAGCACCCCCCTGGTGGTGCCTAACCTTAAGACCCCCCAAGTGGTGCCTAACCCTAACCACCCCCCTGGAGGTGCCTAACCCTAAGCACCCCCTGGTGGTGCCTAACCCTACATCTCCCCTGGTGGTGCCTAACCCTAACCTTGACAGTGTTACATTAAATCCATTCACCGTTTTGCAGTTAAATAACTTCTGCAGTTTGGCTTATGTAGGTTAGCTATTGATAAAAAACGTTACTGTGCGCAATAACGTCTGCTGTTTGGCATATGAACGGCGCTATTGATAAGTAATGTTACTGTGTGCCGTTTTTCTTCTTTTTTCCCTGTGCTCCATTATTATGCAGTACTAACGATAAATAACGATAAGCATATCTTTTTAATGCAGCGCCATTTTTATGCATAGGCGCTGTGCGCCATTATTCACTGATCCAAGTTCGGATGTTGAAACCAGGATATTTAACATAAAAGTGGTTATCCTAAATAATTTACTGCATTCTACTATATGTCAATATGGTTCCTCTTTAAATAAAAGTCAGTAGTGCCACGAGATGATAAACGGGGTCGATCTCTACGGAGACTTTGTCAGGAGATATTTCACCAAACCCACTTTACTTTTCTGATGAAACATTGAGAGAGTTTAAAGTGCCCTGGCTGCTCTCCAGCTAATGATATTTCCAATGCGCGGGGCGGGCTCAGCCCACTGCTCTTTCTCAGTCATAAAATTTTAGCCTTTATCTCTGTTTATTTTCTTGCTTCTCTTTAATTTGGCCTAATGGACTTCAGCCTGAACTCTTCCCCGGCACTCAGGAGAAATGTAAACTCTGGGAAAGCCCTGAGGAGTTTAATAGGTGCAATTAACATTTTGGGGGCCTTATAAAGTGATTTACATCCCCGACTCTTAACCCACCTTCTGCCAGATCCGGCTGTGCCTGGAATGCCTTCGTCGGAGGGCTTTGATTTCTCTAAATTAAATGGAAATATCTGGCCACGGTTAGGGAAAACAGCTGTGTAAAGTATACTGAGTACATTAGATGACATCCCCCATTTCCATTAATTTTTTTATGTTCATAATTTTTTTTCGCAGTTTTAAGGCCGATCCTGTTAGTCTGTGCATCAAAGGGCCAGATGAGCCCTCCTATCAGGTAGCCCCCCTTACCCAAGTTACATAGCCAGGTGAGCCCCCAGTATTAGGCAGCCCCGCTCCTCTAGTTAGATTACCAAATGAGCCGCCAGTATAAGTAAACCCCGTCCCCAAGTTTAGATAGCCAGATGAGCCCCCCAGCATTAGGTAACCCCCTCCTCAATTTAAATAGCCCGATCAGCCCCAGTATTACGAAACAGGTTGTTTCGGTATACGGTGCTCAGCGCCGACCGCCAAAACTAGGTGCCCCATAGCAGAAATGTAATGCTGCGCGGAGCACGGGTAATTCGGGGCTCCAGCCGTTGCCGGACCCCAAATTACATCTCCTTCCAAGTTGCGACAATTTGGAGGGGAAATAGTATTTAACGGCACCAGGGAATTTTTTCAGCAGCGGGGAGAGCTGTCATTTGGCGCCCAACTAACCAGAGATGCATACATATGCACGGCAGTATTAGGCAGCCTCTACACGGAAGGAAAATCCAGAGATTAGAAAAATCTGGCTCCTCTGCGCACCAAATATCTTACTCCACACCATCATGCACAGTGGTTTGATAACGCTATAAAAGAGCTGAAAAGACAAGGCCGAAAACTTGAGAGGCTGTGGCGCAAATCTCAGTCCCCAGAAGACAAACATGCCTTAATCTTCCACTTGAAGAGCTACCAAAAGGTAATCACGGGAAAAAAAATCATCCTTTCTATCACAAGAGATTGCAAATGCAGTTAACAAACCAGCCCAACTGTTCCGCACAGTGGAAAAACTCTGCAACCCAGCATGTCAAAAACTTAATATCGAGTCTTCAAAGGACCTCTGTGACCAATTTGCCCATTTCTTCACAGACAAAGTCTCCGCTATAAGGTCCGCCATCCAACTTACAGCACCTGAGCCTAATATAGCGCCGAAGACCATTAGCAGAGACAACGTAACACCTTGGTCAAACTTCAAAGAAATTGATGAAGAAGTCACATCAAGCATCCTCCTTCACGTCCGCCTAACTACCTGTGACCTGGATCCTGGCCCAACACAGTTCATGTTGAACTGCCCCGACCTGTTCGTACCGGTATTCCTCAAAATTGTTAACTGTTCCTTACAATCAGGGATATTTCCTGCTTTACTGAAGGAAGCAATCATCAGGCCTCTCCTCAAAAAACCCTCCCTGGACCCAGATGCAATGACCAGCTACAGACCTGTCTCTAACCTCCCCTTTCTGGGCAAGCTAATTGAAAAAGCTGTATACCTCCAGCTAGAAGCCAGAATCCTACAAAATAACAGTTATGACCCATTCCAGTCTGGCTTCAGGAAACACCACAGCACTGAAACTGCCCTCATCCAAATATGCAACCACCTGCTCATGGCAAGAGACAGAGGAGAGTGCTCGATCCTCATACTGCTAGACCTTTCTGCAGCCTTTGACACAGTTGACCATGACATCTTGATAAACAGGCTACAGGAATACTGCGGCATTGATGGCATAGTACTTCAGTGGTTCCAATCCTTCTTGAGTGGCAGAACCCACAAAGTGTCTATGGGGCCCTTCCTGTCCACCCCTGTAACACTTAAGTATGGGGTGCCCCAGGGCTCAATCCTCTCTCCCCTGCTTTTCACGATTTACATGCTACCATTGGGAAAACTAATCCAAAAACATGGCCTGACATACCACTGCTACGCAGACGACACCCAACTATATCTTTCCTTCAAGCCTGGTGTGACAGACCCAACTCTAACTATAAACGCCTGCTTACGTGAACTACAGCAATGGATGAATGACAACTGGCTGAAACTAAATGCAGACAAAACTGAAGTCCTTCTGATTGGAGGGCAGAGCATGATAACAAAACAACTTAACTTGCAGTCTTCACCACTGGGAATAGGAGGCACGGATCTACGCAGCTCTGATCATGTGCGTAGCCTGGGAGTTCTAATTGATGGGGATTTAAACTTTAGAACTCAAATCTCTGCGGTGGTGCAATCATCCTATTTTCACCTAAAGAACATTGCAAAAATCAAGCACCTCATACCCCCAGAAGATCTGCCAACCTTAGTCCACGCCTTCATCACATCCCGACTAGACTACTGCAATGCTCTCTACACTGGCCTTCCAAAAAAGGTCTTGTACCGCCTACAGCTGATACAGAATACTGCTGCCAGACTGCTAACCAACCAACCCCGTCACTGCCACATAATGCCAGTCCTGCATTCCCTTCACTGGCTACCTATAGAATGGAGGGTCCTATTCAAGATCGGCCTACTGACATTTAAATCCCTGAATAATCTAGGCCCTGGATACTTGAAAGATATGTTACAGCTGCGTAGCAATCCCCGCATTCTCAGATCCACAGGTTCTAATAATCTAGTCATACCCAGAGTCCACTTGGAAACTTTTGGTCCCAGAGCCTTCTGTCATGCTGCCCCTATGTTTTGGAACTCCTTACCTCAACAGATCAGGACAGCCCTATCCCTGGATGTGTTTAAATCCAGACTGAAAACCCACCTGTTCAGTCTGGCATTTGCAGAAATATAACTTTTGTTGTGTGAATACTTCATCCTACTAACTACTGAATCTGAGAGAGCCTAAGCGCTTTGAGTCCTATGGGAGAAAAGCGCTATAGAAATGTTATTGTATTGTATTATTGTACTATAATTTTAATGAAAAACTTGCACACAATCAATAAAGTGCAATTCGAATGCAAGTGGCAATCCAACTACAAACATTTCACAAAAAGTACTTATCATTGGTGGTAAGCTGTTCTGCTGGGGAGGCAGAGGCAATTGTGGGCGCCAGAGGGTACATGGCCTTACGACCATTTTGCATGGTGCTGCATGGGTTGCTTTCCATTCGGCAGCTTACATCTATGGCAGTATAAATGATGGCCATGTGATATTCCTCTGCAGATTCAATCACTGTATTATAGTCTTATGTGCTTAAAGAACAACTGAACTGAAGTGAGAGGGATATGAAGGCTGCCATATTTATTTCCTTTCAAACAATACCCGTTGCCTGGTATCCTGGATATCTAATAGCATTCCTGTTTCTATCATTTTATTGCTGGGCCCTGTTCACATCTCCTGCCTCTTCGGGTCTTCCCAGAAATACTCGGGTCCGTACTGTGCATGTACTAGTCTGAGGAGGCCTCTTGGACATTAAAGAAGAAGCCAGGAATGAGGGGCCCGGCAGTGGAATGAGGGTAGGCAGAGCCTTCCCTGCTCTTAGGTGAGTATTTAGCTTTTATTTTTAAGTTACAGTTGTCCTTTAAGTCAAACATCTGATCTGCATGATTATTCAGGATCTATGACATAAAGTATTAGAGGCAGGGCATCAGCAGGGCAGCCATGCAATTTGCACTGTTTTAAAGGAAATAAATATGGCAGCCTGCATATCCTTCTCTCCAGGCACGGATATACATCACAGGAGCCCTTTAGGGACAGATGTCCTGGAACTCTAGACTTCGCCCTCCTGGCTGGCCTGGTCACTTCTCCCTTACTTACCTCGCCCATCGTAGGTAGCTACAGATGCCCCATAATATTTAGGTAGCCAGAGGTACCCTCAGTATTAAGTAGCTAGAGTTATTTTTACTTTACTCCGGACTCTGCATAGAGAAGGAGGGAGGCACTCAGGCAGGAAGTGAGCCACCTTTCCCTCATCAGGCGCCTGTAGGCACACACCTACAGTGTCTTATGGCGAATCTGGCCCTGCCTCTCACTTCAGGTGTCCTTTAGGCTGGATTCACACTAAAATACGTTACGTCGCGTTGCCTTGCAAAATGCTTTTTCAGTGGAATGCAATGCGACACATCATGACGCAACTCGATGCAACACAATGCATCTAAGTGCGAATCCAGCCTTAATGTCAACTAACGTTAATTTTCAGAGGAGCGGGATGTATGTTTTTGGGATTAGTGAGGAAACCCTTGCTAACATGGGGAGAACATGTAAACTCCATGCAGACAGCACCTTGCCCCAGTGACCCTAGCACTACAAAGTGACAGTGCCATCCCCTATGCCACCATGCAACCCATCATTCTAAAACATAATACTAGACTGACTGGCTTTCCCCAGAGTGGCACCAGAACATAGCAGGGACACTGGAACCTTATTTCCCTGGAGGGATGATGAAGGAATTTTTCAATATTCTCAGCACTGCTGAAAACGTGTCAGTGCCGTATAAATGTATAATTAAATTACAACAAAGAATGGACGTAACAAATGCAGTTTACCAGCTACAAGGAAGAACTAAGGGCTCGTTCCCACACTAATCCTAAACCACAGGCTTTAAAACAAAAGATAACAGCTATTTAAAAATTCCGGTCCCCTATCGCTAGTGGAGTATAGTGATAATACACTATTCGCATACATAGTTACATAGTTACATAGTTACATAGTTACTTTGGTTGAAAAAAGACATACGTCCATCGAGTTCAACCAGTACAAAGTACAACTCCAGCCTGCTCCCTCACATATCCCTGTTGATCATAAAATCCCTGGATTAACATCATTGGCATTACCTAGTAATTGTAGCCATGGATGTCATTCAACGCAAGGAAAGCATCTAAGCCCCCTTTAAATGCAGGTATAGAGTTTGCCATAACGACTTCCTGTGGCAATGCATTCCACATCTTAATCACTCTTACTGTAAAGAACCCTTTCCTAAATAAATGGCTAAAACGTTTTTCCTCCATGCGCAGATCATGTCCTCTAGTCCTTTGAGAAGGCCTAGGGACAAAAAGCTCATCCGCCAAGCTATTATATTGCCCTCTGATGTATTTATACATGTTAATTAGATCTCCTCTAAGGCGTCTTTTCTCTAGACTAAATAAACCCAGTTTATCTAACCTTTCTTGGTAAGTGAGACCTTCCATCCCACGTATCAATTTTGTTGCTCGTCTCTGCACCTGCTCTAAAACTGCAATATCTTTTTTTGTAATGTGGTGCCCAGAACTGAATTCCATATTCCAGATGTGGCCTTACTAGAGAGTTAAACAGGGGCAATATTATGCTAGCATCTCGAGTTTTTATTTCCCTTTTAATGCATCCCAAAATTTTGTTCGCTTTAGCTGCAGCGGCTTGGCATTGAGTACGATTATTTAACTTGTTGTCGATGAGTACTCCTAAGTCCTTCTCCAAGTTTGATGTCCCCAACTGTATCCCATTTATTTTGTATGGTGTTAGACCATTGGTACGACCAAAATGCATGACTTTACATTTGTCAACATTGAATTTCATCTGCCATGTATGTGCCCATATAGCCATCCTATCCAGATCCTGTTGCAATATAACACTATCTTCCTTAGAGTTGATGATTCTGCACAATTTTGTATCATCTGCAAAAATAGCAACATTGCTCACTACTGTATCCACTAGGTCATTAATAAATAAATTGAAGAGCACTGGACCCAGTACAGACCCCTGTGGGACCCCACTGCTAACAGTCTCCCATTTTGAGTATGATCCATTGACCACAACTCTTTGTTTTCTGTCCATTAGCCAGTTCCCTATCCAAGCACACAGACTCTTCCCCAGTCCTTGCATCCTCATCTTTTGCACCAGACTTTTGTGGGGAACAGTGTCGAATGCCTTAGCAAAGTCTAAGTATATCACATCTACAGCATTCCCAATATCCATATTAGCATTCACTACCTCATAAAAGCTGAGCATGTTAGTCAAACAGGACCTGTCTTTAGTAAACCCATGTTGATGCTGAGAAATAAGATTATTTTCTACTATGAAGTCATGTATAGTATCTCTTAGTAACCCCTCAAATAGTTTGCATACAACTGATGTTAAGCTTACAGGTCTATAATTTCCTGGATCTGATTTTTTGCCCTTCTTAAATAATGGGAAAACGTGGGCTGTACGCCAATCCACTGGGACTCTGCCAGTTGCAAGAGAGTCACAAAAGATAAGATAAAGGGGTTTATCTATAACTGAACTTAATTCCCTTAGGACCCGAGGATGCATGCCATCCGGGCCAGGTGCCTTGTCTATTTTTAATTTATTTAGTCTTGCCTTTACTTCTTCCTGCGTTAAGTATTTAATATTACAGTTAGAAGATTGAGACTCTTCCGCCTCTGTAATTTGCAACAGTGCTGTTTCCTTTGCAAAGACAGAAGCAAAGAAAGCATTTAATAACTCTGCCTTACCTTGGTCATCCACCATTGAGTTCCCACCCTCATCCTTTAGGAGTCCTATACAGTCAACCTTTCTTTTTTTAGAGTTGATGTACTTGTAAAACTTTTTTGGGTTAGATTTGATATCCCTAGCGATTTGATTTTCAGCTTCGATCTTTGCCAGCCTAATTTCTTTTTTACAATTTTTATTGCACTCCTTATAATTGCTTAGTGCAGCCTCGGTCCCCTCCTGTTTTAGGACCTTATAGGCATTCTTTTTCCTCTTCATTTTATCTTTAACCTTTCTATTCATCCATAGAGGCCTTTTTTTATTCCTAGACATTTTGTTTCCATATGGGATATACATACTACAATATTGATTGAGAATACGTTTAAAAGCTTGCCATTTCCCTTCAGTGTCCTCCCCTTGTAGTACATTATCCCAGTTCACCAAACTTAGTGCCTGCCTGATTTGATTGAACTTTGCTTTTCTAAAATTCATAGTTTTAGTGGTCCCGCTGCCCCGTGGCCTATCAGTCACCAGATCAAACGTTATCATGTTGTGATCACTATTTCCCAAATGTTCTTGAACCTGCACATTTGATACATTATCTGGTCTATTCGAAATGATCAGATCCAGTAACGCATTCCCCCTAGTTGGTTCCGTTACCATTTGAGTCATGTAATTGTCCTGTAGTGCTGCCAGAAATCTGCTGCTTTTACCAGAATGGGTAGCCTCAATACCCCAGTCAATGTCTGGAAAGTTGAAGTCGCCCATAACTATGACCTCATTTTTACTTGCCGCTTTTTCAATTTGCTGTAGTAATTGCAGTTTCCGCACTTTATTTACTACTGATGTGAAACCCTGAAGAATAAAGACCTCATCACAAGCTACATATTTCCTATGTGGGAAATGTATGTTATTAGTTCCTGTTGTCTTATATCACAATGTTCCCAGGGAGATAATGACATGAGAAAAAAATATTTCACAAAATTAAAAGAAAATAAATCTTTTCCCTGAACTAGTGAAATATAATAAAGTAAAATGTGTCAATATTTAGAAAAATAAAAGTTTGCCTTCTAAAGGGATTTTAGATAATTCAGGTTGGAGGGAGCATATGCTGTCTTCCATGATGCAACACTGCTGAATATGTAAATGATACTTTGTTTTGTTCACCATGAGCTTGCTGGGGTAGCAGGAAAAAGGACGCATGCGGCAAGTGGACTAATTGGGTGCCACCATAAGCGCCAATAGAAAATATCAGTCTTTGGGTCGCTTCAGTGTCACTTTAAGTCTTTTATTGGAAATGCAATATAAATAAATTAATATATACAGAAAAATACTAAAAGTAACAATTATGGAGACCATAGCCCAGATGAAATAAAAAGAAAAAACAAAGAGAATGAATATTTAAAGTTTTGATAAATATGTCCTTTGTGTGGAAAATCCAATAAATTCAAAGTTCCTTTGTTTCAGAATTCTGGGAAGCTAGCCGTGGGTTCTCTTGCCAGCTTCAATTCATACATTAAAAAATGCAGAACTCCTTGCAGAGATTGCTGTGGTTCTTTTATCCAAACTTGCTCTGAGGGCGGAGATCAGGGGTGGAGTTCAGAGCCAGACCCTGGGCTGGGGTTTTGGAGTTATTTTATTTTTGGCGGGAAGTCCAAAATATGAGACATTTTCATATCTCATTCTCAGACCACCTTCATCACACACAAATAATAATAGAACATTCACAATCCCCAAAGAATATGGATTTAAAAACAATGGTGCATGAACCAGCCTGGGGCCCCGGGAACTCTCACTACCCGGGGCCCCAGAACCAGCATCTAACACCATATGTGAGCGCAGCCAAACCCTTGGAGCTGCCACCCCCAAGGCCTGTCTCCTACTGCTCTAAAACTTACCAAACACACAAATGGAGAATCTCACTCCCAAACAGTTCTCTGCTGCTTTATAAAGCCTGCAGGCTGCTTATAAGCCAATGAGAAGTGCACACATATGTTACACCTAGCTTGCAGTGATTAACCACTTGAGGACCCACCCTTTACCCCCCCTTAAGGACCAGCGCTGTTTGTTTGGATCTGTGCTGGGTGGGCTCTGCAGCCCCCAGCACAGATCCGCGGCCACACAGAGCGATCAGATCGCCCCCCTTTTTTCCCCCCTATGGGGATGATGTGCAGGGGGGGTCTGATCGCTCCTACTTGCAGGCATTTTGCGGGGGGGGCACCTCAAAGCCCCCCTCCGCGGCGACATTCTCCCCCCTCCCTCTCCTACCTTCTCCCCCGGGAGATCTGGGCTGCACAGGACGCTATCCGTCCTGTGCAGCCAGTGACAGGACGTCCCCTGTCACATGGCGGTGATCCCCGGCCGCTGATTGGCCGGGGATCGCCGATCTGCCTTACGGCGCTGCTGCGCAGCAGCGCCGTACAAATGTAAACAAAGCGGATTATTTCCGCTTGTGTTTACATTTAGCTTGCGAGCCGCCATCGGCGGCCCGCAGGCTATTCACGGAGCCCCCCGCCGTGATTTGACAGGAAGCAGCCGCTCGCACGAGCGGCTGCTTCCTGATTAATCAGCCTGCAGCTGGCGACGCAGTACTGCGTCGCTGGTCCTGCAGCTGCCACTTTGCCGACGCACGGTATAAGCGTGCGGTCGGCAAGTGGTTAATCAAACAGAAGCTGAGCAAGTCAGCTAGTCGTTGGAGAGGGCTTCAGTTGCATATAGACAATGGCTATATGACCAGCAGGGGGCACCAGCGTGCAGGATATTCCCTCTCATCTGCCCCCCTCCTAACTAAACTGCAAGGGATACTACAATAAAATTAAAAACAATGGTGCATGAACCAGCCTGGGGCCCCGGGAACTCTCACTGCCCGGGGCCCCAGAACCAGCATCTAACACCATATGTACATTAATAGCAGACATGAGTAGTGTGGGATATTTCCTTCCTGAGAAGTTTAATAATCCATTTGCTGGTTATGCCAGCTTCATAAACTGAATATGAGGATACTCAGCAGGACCTTCACAATCAAATTATATACTTTCCATATAGATCATAAGTACGGTATCTCTTAAAATGGCAAAAAAAAAAATCATAAAATACAGTTATGTTAAATCTGGTCAGAGCCGAAGAGACAATGATTTTCCCATCGACTTTTTGAGTGCCGAGTGGTCATTTCCGCAATATTGCGACATAGGTACAGGCGTGCCACTAAGCAAACGTTGCTTAGCAATAATGACCATCATGGCAGATCTGATCTGTAAGATCCTCAATGACTCCCGTGCATAGTACAGCGATCGCTTGAAGTCTCATTTGCGCCCATCGTGTAACATCACGTGACCTCGCGCTTAACACGCTGTAAGGAAGAGGCGTCACTAATGACCATCGTCAAGGGGACATCGCTGGACCCATCAGGTTGTGAGCACACAGCTTACCAAATTCCTGATGTTCACACCTAACTGTGAGGTGCCTGATGCAAGAACATCCTTTTGTTCAAGTGATTAAAGAAAAACATTCTCCCAGAATAACAGCTGGCAGCCACCTGAATAGGCAGACCCAGGCTTTTTGCTCTGTGCAATTCCTAGATGTTAAATCTGGATTGTACCATGAAAACAATCAGAAAACCAATTTATAGCATTTCTTCACGGTTTTTCCATGACACCCACGCCTAACCACACTGCCATAGGCACCCATTAAAACATTGGTTATGAGTGTAAATTTGGGTGCGAGACTCGCCCAATAAAATATCGGACACCGGGGCCACCTGCACTGCAAACTGCTGCTATAAGTAGTGCCTAAATGTGCAAGGTGCAAATTGCACACAGGAGACCAGGGTTCACATCTTGGCTCTTCCTGTTCAGTAATCCAGCACCTATTTAGTGAGCAGATCTTGGGCAAGACTTCCTAACAATGCTATAGAACGCGCTCTAGTGGGACAAAGGGGACACCCTTGTTATCACATGTTCAAAGTAAATTGTAGTATGTAGTTCAGGAGCATTAAGCTTTGATTTTAAAGTTTATTTGTGTAAAATAACACATGTACATCATCCATGTTGCATTGTGAATCCTCTCCTATGTGCGATGCTGTTTAACACACAGCACATGGTGTACAAACTGCAATGACTTTCCAAAAGTAAACACCTGAACATTGCTATATACCACACAGCAGTACACATTTTTAATAGAGCACATGGTAATCAAGGTGTGTGGGCGGGGACGGTTCTTCCATAAAGCAACATGAATCAGGTGCTTCAGGGCGGCAATAATTAGAGGGTGGCAAGAGGCAGCTCTCCTCCCCAAATGTTCCCCTCCTCGTACTCCCCATCTCCTTCTCCTTAGATGCATGACGCCGCTTCACTCATCTGCTCTCAGCATTCCAGCAAAAGAATCTCCATCCGCCCATCCAGCATCCTACATCTATGGCTACAGCGGTGCTTCATGTGACTTGTTACGTGCTGCTGGGTTACATGAAGTACCACTGCAGTCAAAGAGGAAGCAGGACTTCCTGTGTGGATGGTGTTCCCATCGCTAATCTGCTGACAGTCTGTGGGTGACGGAGCACCGGTGCAGCACATACCCAGCATCTTGGGGATGAGATGCTACAGTCAAGCAGGGAGGAGATACTGTCTTGGAGGAAGGAGAGGGAGGTAAGCGTAGTACCAGTGTCTGCAATGCACAGCCGGTTGTGTCTCTCCTCTCCGGTCCTGCTTTGCACACCCACATCGGTGGTGGTGGTGGTGTCCTCACAATGTATTGCTTTGGTGGCAAAAAGAACCGGCCCTGTGTGTGGTTGATGCACATAAGCTCATACAGTGCATAGTTGCACATGTTTTGACACACATGCTTTTAATAGCTTTCTTTTTGTTTGCCAAATCACATATGAGAATGCATTAGGATGCGCAAAAAACAAAAATACTTTCCAGAACATACAGTAATATGGAAAAGAAAATATAAATCTGTGCATGTTTTATCGGCACTTCTGTAGGATCAATTTCTAAAGGGTACCCACAGGGGTAGGGAACCTGTGGCTCGGAAGCCAGATGTGACACTTTTGTTGGCTACATCTGGCTCACGGAAAAACCAGTAGGGGTTTATTCACTAAGCTACACTACTCAAGCAGCACAGCTTAGTGTGGCAGCACAAGTAAAATGTTCAAAGTAGGCATGCTACTGCTGTAGCGTGTACTACTAACTTACTCGCGCTACCCCCAAAACTAACTACCGTTCCAATTGTCCCGCCCTGGACCCTGTCAGTTCCAGTAACTTTGTAGGACGAGATCCCTGCACTTTGATTGGCCCAATAGGCTGTTTGTCACTTGACAGGCAGCCTATTGGGACAAAGTGCAGGGATCTCGTCCTACAAAGTGAATCAACACCCAAGTCAGCTAGCTAATTGTACAAGCTGTTAGTCGGTATTTCTCCTGTCTAGCTCTCTGGGAAATTGCTGAAACCCAAGAGAAGCTGAAGACGTGTCTGACACTTCCGCTGCCCAGGGGATCAACTGTGTACACATCACCATGGCAACAGGGGCGTGAGCCCTCTGCTGCACATGCTCACTGTCCCTGTTTGAAACATATTGTATGGCTCTCACGTAATTACATTTTAAATACGGTATGTGGCGTTTATGGCTCGATCAGCCAAAAAGGTTCCTGACCCCTGCACATATGCAATGTAAGAACACCTAGATGTTTTCTATGGACACCTCTATAATAGACACCTCTATTAAATAAAGTAAATAGACCTGCTGCTATATAATTTGTCACATGTACAGAAATTAGTATGTTCTTAATATTTCTGAAATAAGAAAATGCTTTTTTTTACCATCTACAAAGCTGGACTTTCTTTTCTTCTTTAGTTTATTAAATTTACTAGAAACATGGGCATTAGAAGTATAATGTGAGTGATGCTTTGAAGTGTAAGAGCCAAGAATGGCGTTGGCAGTAGAATCGTTGGCAGGAGATGTCCATTTTTCGCTCTCTCAGGAAGTGCTGTGTACCCTGAAAGCCGAGCTGAATAAGATTGTCTTATTCCAGGAAGTGAAGCAGAGTGTGAGTCTTGTGTTGGGACTTTAGAAGTGACAGAGACGGGCATTGATTCTCATGGTGACCTCGGTTCCAGGAAAACTATTCTAAGTGACATGAGATACCGGTAAGCCCTGGACTCTTATTGAGGAGTGATTCTTTGGATCACAGATTGCTCTGGAGCTGTAGATAATGCTCCATCCAGGGTTGCATAATGCTTTTGGAGCCATAAAAGAGGGACATAGACACATGCCGGTGATCTACATGCGTGGGCTGTCTCAAAAAAATGGGTGTGGTCACGTGATACTGTGACAAGCCTACCATCGGTGTGCCATATTGTGTTTCCTGTTGTCTAGTGTTCCCCCCCCCCCTCCATACAGCATTCCCTGCTATCTTGTGGTCCCCCTCCATCCTTTGCTCCCTGGTGCCTGATGGTCCCTCCCCTAGGATTCCTTGGTGTCTAGCAGTCCCCCCTCCCAACCCCATATAGCATTCCCTAGTGTTTAATGTTTCCCCCCTACCTCCCTGGTGGCCCCCTCTCCCTCCACTATATAGCATTCCCTGGTGTCTAGTCTAGTTGACCCACTCCCTCCCCATATAGTTTACCCTGGTGTCTAGTGGTCCCCCTCCCTCCCCATATAGCTTTCCTTGGTATCTAGTGGTCACCTCTTCCTCTCCCTTTATAGAGGGATTGAAGCATAGAGGCATTTTCTGTCAGCCACATGCTGAGTTGGCAGTAATGAGTCATGGTGCTGCAGCTCAAGCACAGCCCATGCTGCATCACCCAGGCTGTAAATACTGCCAGCATGACATGCAGATATGATTGATATGCTGCTGTTCTGCCTCTCCACTGCCTCTGTGGAACAAAAGGTGGGATGGCAAGGAACACGGAACAGCATCTCCAAACCTGAGAAAGTCCCAGCGACAGTGGGATGGTGGGGAGTCATGCAGACTATTGTATCACTGGGCCTCTAAAAAAACTCAACCCTGATCTCCTCCACGAGGTCTGTTCTTGCATTCTTTCTCTTCCTGTTTTACCTGAATCCAGCATAACCCCTTTCCTTGACTTTGTGGAGTCACCCCCGTCCATCTACATGGACTCCACCAGTTCTACTGATCTTGTTTCAAGCAAAATCTGTGCAGCCTGCTCCATTATTGTTCTGTTTACAAGAACCCTATCAATTCTGATCCTGCCATAACTGTGTTCTCTCCTATAAGGGCCCTGCTAGTATTGAGCCTACCTCTAGTGTTCATATTGGCTTCACCAGTCGGGTCACTGGTCACTTGTGGATTCTCCCTCTTGGTGACATGTAGAGATGGTCAATGAGATGCAAATCCTTTCAAGTTCATGCAAGATTATGCAAAATGTGTATGCAAATTTGTGCAGCTTGAAAATGGACCAATAGAATGCCACCTCAACTGGTTCAGATAAATCCATTCAATTCATTTAATTTTGCATAATCCAGCATCAACTCAGAACTATTTGTATCTCATTGACCATCCCCAGTGACAAGGAGCATCTACCAGCCGGCTCACGACCATAACACCTGTTAATGGATACTTTTGTCATGGAGGCTTAATTCCGGAATACTAACATCAAAAAAAAATCAGCGCAACCAAAAAAGTCACTATTGCATGGAACAATATATGTGTAGCAGCCAAAGTCCAACACTTCAGTATAGCGTCTAAATCAATATAAAATATAACACTTCAGCGCAAGATCATATATGTCCACCACCTGTAATCACCATAAAAACAGATGCGCTTACCAGATCCTTACAGACCTTTACTAGAGGGTCTGCAATATAGCTTTATGAGGTCAGCCGCAGGTATCTTCACAGCCAGCCTCCTCTCCGGATGTATAAGATAATTCAAATCCTTATATGCAGTATTTCATCATATGGGTGCATGCAAAAAAACAATGCACATCTAAGAGTATCTATAGCGATTTTAATAAAGCTCCATAAAAACAACATAAAAGATTTTTAAAAGGTCACTCACATCTGGGCCCTTGTCACAGGGACCCACAATGATGTACAGCACGTAAAATCATGGAACGCCGTCCAGCCACACGTCCGCCTCACCCGACCGGTTTCACTGTCAAAGTTTCATCAGCCCCTGGAGAGGAGGCTGGCTGTGAAGACACCTGCGGCTGAATTCCGGAATACCTACTGGAGACTTATCTCTGCATTTATAATACAACCATTGCCAACCTGGACCACATGTATACATATCTTGAAGTTATTATAATTGGTTTATACAGCACCATCATCTTCCATCCATCGTGCTGTACTCAGTGGCATAGCTAAAGAGCTCAGGGCCCCAGTGTCAATTTTACATAGGGCCCCCCAAGCACTCTATACATAACAATTGATACGGCGCACCAAAACCTGACAAGGACAACCACAGTGTCAGAGGCGCAAGAAGGGGATGGGGAACAGTTTGCTAATGATTACTACTATTCAAAGTATCTATAGAAGTGATTGTTACCAGCATAGGACCAATAAAGAGCTAATACTGAGGTTGAGGGACGGCTCTACAGGGCCCCGGTATGGTCGAGACCTCTGCAACCCCTATTGCTATGCCACTGGCTGTACAGAGTAAATAACAAGAATATATAAAAGTACAGACAATAGTATACATACAAATACACAAAGTAAAGGCTGTCCAAGTGCTCAAACTGCAGTTTCTTCAAGACAAAGAACATTTATATTGCACTTTTTACCTGGCGGACTCAAAGTGCCAGAGCTGCAGCCACTCAGTAAGCAGTAGCAATGTTAAGGAGGGAGAAAAAAATAATACAGTATATATTGTATGTATGTAATAAGGATGGTTACAGATTTTATCTTTGGAGCAGTTTCCTGTTTAACGCGGACCTGAACTCTTGCAGAAGGAAAACATAGAGAAATGCACCCTGTATGTATTTAAAGAGTTTAGCCTGTTTAATCCCACCTCCTCCAACTGTCGGAATGGAAGGGGTTTTGGGTGGAGGGGGTGGACCTGCAGCAAGTTCAAGCCCTTCTTTTGCCAAGTATCCTGAGTGGTTCCTGGACAGCCGCTGAGGGGGACTCGGGGGGCAGAAGAAGGACTTGGAGACTTGGAGGATGGCAGAGGAGACCCTGCTCTGAAGGAGCAGCGGCCAGTGATCATATTACCAGTGGCGGTATCCTCCTTCTACAGCAGCAAGTGACTCATTTCAAAGGATGCTTACCGGCTCCATGCCTCCAGCGTTAACATCACTCAGCAGCGCCCTTGTGTCCTCTCCATGGTCAAACGCAGAGTCACGTGCTGTAACCATGGTGATGATGCAGGGGGCGCTGCTGAGGAGTGACGTCAATGTTGAACACATGGAGCCATGAGCATCCTTTGATATGGGTCGCTCGTTGCTCTGGAAGCATGGAGTTGCCACTGCCGCTGCTATGAATAGGGATGGGGGAGGGAGGATAGGAAGAGAAGGAGGCACTTTGGGTGGCTAGTGAGCAGGCACGTGCCTAGAGTGCCTAATGGAAAATCTGCCCTGCTCCTGCCTTTTCCCCTCCCCTTGCTTGTAGAATCGTGAGACACAGGTTGGGGGCTGGAATGATTTGTCTGTGATCTGTCCATACAGGAGCAGCTTGCTAGCAAGTAAGGATTAAAGCAAGCCAGCAAGCTAGCCAAGTACATTGGTAGGTAACTTTTCTTGAATAATAGCACCATCACTTGGACAATCAGTTCTGCTCAAAAGCTTCTGAGTTCTGTTTGTGATGTTTAGTTCCTATCATGACTGAACTAGTGAGCCTTAATTTTATCACCTGAGTTAGGCAAAAGATATCTAAAGCTGGCCATACAAACATCGATTGTGATCGCCCAATTGAGCCACCACTGCATGTTAGATAACCTCTCTTCACCTCAGCATAGAAAACAAACTGTTGAGATAACAGGCATGTATATATGTATTCAGTTTGCGATAATGATTGAAAACTTTCTTTCTTGAGCAAGGTTTACTTTAGTGTTTACCGGTGATTGGTGACTGCATCCTGAGAAAAAAGATCTTTCCAGTTGATGGATAGCATTGTGTTACTCCAACCAGCATGCCGTATACTGACCTCCTATGGCATGTGATTTGTTCTTCGCTACTTAAACTGAGTTATACATTTAGTATTATAGTCTGCACCACGAAGACCGGCACCACCAATTATGTGACAAATCCCAGTTCCTAGCCAAGAGGATGACAAGTCTCCCAACTGCCGACACTCAGGTGCCAAAACAGTTAGTCCGACCTGGGAAACACTGAAGGAACGTTCACTACAAGCAAAAAATGCATTCCCTTCATAATCGGAATTTGCTAAGCATGAATACTAAACCCACATATTTATTTTACAAGGGACTCTTCTTCTTTTTTCTTCTTCGTCTTTTTCCAGCAAAAGTCTGTCTGAAAAGCGAAGCCCGAGCTTCTGGAAGTGACGGGTTTGTGTATTTCAAACATATCCCTGAAAACATACACCAGAGAAAACACATTAAGATACACACTTTGAGAATGTCCCAGCCAGACAGTTTATATATTTTTCGGAGCAGAAACATTTTTATGTGACCTTCACAGAGATGAGTGATGGCTCCGGCCATAAAACGTTTGACTCGTAATAACAGCGTCTTTATTGAAGATCTCTCTTCATCGCTGTCTGTTAGTGTCTCCACACTGAACTGTTTCTGTTGCCCTTTGGCTTCAGGTGCAGTAGGGATGGAGTCATCCTATTTTAGGTACTTATTTATAAACTAACAGAGGACAGTGGAAGAAGTGGCAAATTATGTCACTGTGTTAAGTTTATCCCTTTAAGGTGTCAGTAGACTACTTCAAGTCTCAGTTCAGGTAGAAGAAAATGTTTGAATCCAACATTAAACAAGACAAAATCTGAAAGCAATCATATTGATTAATATAAATAATACATTATTACAAGGGATGACCCTTCCTAGGACATGATCATAACCAGCAGCAAATCAGAGTCAAATGTCTAGAACAATGCACAATTTGGGGTAGAGGCGCGTGACGCTGGTATATTAAAGGGACTCCGAGAAGTGCCCAAATTTAAAAGAATACACTTACCTGGGGCTTCTTCCAGCTCCGGGTAGGCGGCGAGGTCCCACGGTGCCCTCCTGACTCGTCTCCTTCAGCCCCTGCCGGCCCCCGGTTTTCGGCGACACCCGGGCCTGGTGTCAGACGGCTCTTCCTGATTAAAGACGCCGGCCGCTTTGCATCATCACGGCGGCCGGTGTGACAGGTCTGCGCATGCGTGGAAAACCTGTGCATGTGCAGACCTGTCACGCCGGACGCCGTGATGATGGGAAGCGGCCGGTGTGATGACGCATTGCGTCTTTAATCAGGAAGAGCCGGCCGACACCAGGCCCGAGTGTTGCCGGGCGATGCTGAAAACCGGGGGCCGGCAGAGGCTGAAGGAGACGAGCCAGGAGGACGCCGCAGGACCTCGACGCCTACCCTAAGCTGGAAGAAGCCCCAGGTAAGTGTATTCTTTTAAAGGGACTCCGAGCTCTAAATAAAAACGAAATTGGTACTCACCTGGGGCTTTCTGCAGCCCACCGTAGGTCGGGAGGTCCCACGGCGGCGTCCTTGCTCCTCTCCCAGGGCCTGGCCAGAAATGGCTGCACGGTGGCTCCCAGCGACACTGGGCCTGAGTGTCGGGCTCCTTCTTCTGTAATTGTCACGCCTGTTGTCACCACACTGGCCGCCTCGCGTCATCACGGCAGCCGGCGTGACAGTATTGTGCATGCACGGTTTAATCGCGCATGCGTGACAGTACTGCGCATGCGCGATTTATGGGGGATTGCAGAGCGCAGGGGGAACTTAGGGATTTGGATAGCAACAGAGGCTGGGCTGTATAGGCAAACCCAGCCTCTGTGTGTAGGTAGCATTGTCAGAACCCCACCTCGGGTTCTCTTTAAGTCCTGATCTTCCTTACCACCCAGGGCCGGATTTCAGGAAAGGGCACAAAGGCTGCAGCCCAAGGGGGTACATGGACATGAAAGAGGAGGCTGAAAATGGGGAGCAACGCATGAAAAGGGCAAAATAATGCTTAAGGGAGCTGTTCATGAAAGAGAGAGGCTGCTGTACATGGATGTTGCACAAGAGAGGGGAGCCATGACATACTTTATCTAGGAGCACATAAAGTATAAAGCCAGCCTTGTAACCACCAGTTCTAGTAATCTAAATAATGCATTTCTAATTTTCAGAATGACCAATGCTTAGCAGAGCAGTTTTGACACTAGAGCTTCTAGATCAGTGCATGCAGTTTTTTTTTATTTTTTATAAATTCTCATACTATGTAGTTTTTAGGACATATAAATTGTTTTGGTTGCGTCATTATTTAATAACATACATGATATATATGAAGAACATTTGTACTGCTGATCAGCAGTTTGGAATTCTCCCATCTGATACAAGGCAAGCATTAGTTAAGGTGATTAATGAACCTTTCTTCTGTTCCGCAGACTAAGGTTATTTTCATTTTGTGCTCACCAGGGGTGGTACCCCGCTATATACCAGTTCAATCCAAATTCCTGACTAGATTACAAAGAATTTACCATTTCTTTGCTGTGATAGATTTTAAAAAAATCAACCTTCTCACACTCTTAGGTTCTACATTTTAAGGAAAATATTATTGTAGAATAATGAGCACATTCTTGAAAATGTACAGAATTTACAGTTTTGATGAGATAATGGGATGAATAGATTTGAGCAGCATGGAGGGATAGTGGTTAGTGCTTTTGCCCTGCAACGCTGGGTCCTCATTTCAATTCCCAGCTAGGTCACTATCTGCATGGAGTTTGTATGTTCTCCCAGTGTCTGTGTGGGTTTCCTCCGATATTCTGGTTTCCTCCTAAATACATACACATAAGTTAATTGGTTTCCCCCTAAATTGGTCCTGGACTACGATATGTATAGTAAATAATACATACATGCTAGGGATTACATAAGCCCCTCTGAAGGACAGTGAAGTGACAAGACAATATAATCTGTACAGCGCTGTGGAAGATGTCAGCACTTTATAAATACTAAATATTAATCATTTCTCTTAAGCAAGAATGTTTCCAGTAGGAAACCATCAAGATAATATAAAAATAACTAGATAATATTCAGTTTTTGTCACCACATTAACCTCTTGAGGACCATAGTGTTAAACCCCTTCTAAAGACCAGGCAATTTTTTTTTTAAATAGGACACTGCAGCTTTAAGGCCAAGCTGCAGGGCCACACAACACAGCACACAAGTCCCCCCCCCCCCCCTTTTCTCCCCACCAACAGAGCTCTCTATTGGTGGGGTCTGATCACTCCTCCTCTGTTTATTTTTTTTTTTATATTTTTCTTATTTACTTTTTAATAAATATAACTATTTATTTATTTATTCCCCCCTCCCCCCCTCCCTCCCCATAGCCAGCCAATCATGGCGATTTTCTCTAGTCACATGGCTGTCCCCAGTACAAGTAATTAGACAGCGGTTGCCGCAAAGGAGACTGAAGGCGGAGAGGAGCTCCGCCTACCAAGAAGGAGATATGCGCGCACTGCGAGCCCCAAGGACCTTACGCCGATCGACGTTAGGCAGTCCTGGGGCTGCCGCCGTGGCCACGCCCATCGCGGTCAGCAAGCAGTTAAAGGTCTAGTTGTAAAATTATTTTACAGTGTAATTTGACTTTAAATAATAAAAAATAAATAAATACATTCCATTTCAGTTTGCAGGCATCTATGGAGTCCTAAAAATGCCTGGAAAGTAAAAACAAAACAAACAAAAAACGTTTTTTTCCATTTATGAATCAGTACTCTTCTGGTGTACTTTCTACAGTGCAATGTGCAGTAACACCCCTATTCCTGTTACTCTTCCTACTTATCTAGTTTATTCACCAAGCTCTGATGAGGCATTTTGGTGCCAAGATCCCTTATGCTAGGTACACACAATACAATTATCTGACAGATTTACTGTCAGATCGACTATTTTCAACAGGTCCGATCTAATTTCATATCGATTTTCCGTTCACTTCTATGAAAAATCGATCGGAAGATCAATCGGAAATCAGATCAGACCTGCTGGAAACAGTGGATTTGACAGTAAATCTGTCAGAAAATTGTATTACAGCTCCAGATGACTTCTTCTCTTCCTCCACCAGGTGGCGCTGTAACGCTGACATGGTCTCCTGGATCCCGATCACATGTCATATCATATGAAAAGAACCAAGAAGACATGTCGGAATTACATTGCTGCTGCAGTGGAGGAAGAAGAAGCCAATCCAGCCGTCCGGACAGGTAACTATAAAAGCTTCCTGCTGCCCGCTGCATAGCCTGCTAGCCTGCCAGGCTGGAGAAACCACACTTGCCCAGCAGAAAGAAACATTCGGCCCTGCAGCCAAATAAAGTTATACTTTTTTTGGCTGTTAAAGAGTTAAATGCAGTGAAAATAAAAATGATATACGGTATACTGTATATTGACATGTTTTGTGTATTGGAGCTCCACCTTCTGGACTGACAGAAGTTGGCCTTGTAAGCAGATCAATGTCTTTTGAAAGGTCTCCCTCAGCCATGCACAATACAGTAGAATGATATGATAGACAAGACAAATAACATTTATATCGCGCTTTTCTCCTGGCGGACTCAAAGCGCCAGAGCTGGAGCCACAAGTACGCGCTCTATAGGCAGTAGCAGCGTTTGGCTAAGGTCTCCTATGGAATAGGTGCTGGCTTACTGAACAGGCAGAGCCGAGGTTCGAACCCTGGTCTCCTGTGTCAGAGGCAGAGCCCTTAACCATTACACCATCCAGCCACAGCAGCAGATAGGACATCATGCTGGGTACACACAATGCAATTTTCCGTATGACTGATAGGATCTGACAATTATTTTCTAAACGTCCGATCTGCTCATCAATGGGATAGATCAGGAGCAGTTTGGATACAGATAATAATAAGGACAGCCGACATTGCTAATGAAGGGAAAAGTGAAGCCTTCGCACAGCAGGGCACAAGGCTGTGCTCATATCTGGCAGTGTGCTCTGTTAAAGAGACACTGAAGCGAACTTATTTTCCAACCCCAACTTGGTTGTGGATTTTGCTGCGCTGAAGGGCAGAGCTTCCGGCTGTAGCTCTCCCCCTCCTGACGTCAATCGTCGTACGGATCGCCGCCTCTCCCCGCCCCTCTCTGTGAAGGAAAAGTGAGAGGGGCGGGGAGAGGCGGCGATGCGCCGCGATTGACGTCAGGAGGCTCAGAGCTGAAGCTGAAAGCTCTGCCCCTTCCAGGTAATGCCGGCCAGAATGCCCCCCGGGGATTTGGGGGCTCTGCAGCGCTCGTTTTGCGGCGGGGAAGCGGCGGATTACTTGGCTTGAGAGCACTGAAGCGAATTATAAGGTAAAATGGGGAAAATTAGTTCGCTTCAGTGTCTCTTTAAGTTCCCCAGGGCTGCTCCATGTTCTGTACACATGCTACTGCTCCATGCTGTGTACACACACTGCTGCGCCATGCTCTGTACACACACTGCTGCGCCATGCTCTGTACACACGCTGCTGCTCTATGCTCTGTACACACGCTGCTGCTCTATGCACATGCTGCTGCTCCATCCAAAGTCCAAAGTCATCTGTAGCAAGGAAAGAAAGGGGACGGTGCTGTGAGCTGCCGGATACCTGCAGATATTCTGGTGTCTCAACTTGTGCCTGTCCCCAGACACTGCACCGGCCCTGGTCTGAGGGGGGATTCTGGGCAGCTGTAATCCCCCCCTGCGTTTGCCTATGACCGTATGCTTTCTACATACAAGCGCAACAAGAAACTTTACCGAAAGTGTCGATGAAGCCAGTAGCCAGTGCTCCAAAAGTGAAATATTTATTTGTAGTATTTCACTATTTCCTGTATTAAATAAATAATAAATCATTTTTGAGTAAAGGATTTTGAGTAAATTAATAAAGAATACCGCTTAAATTCACAGCCAAATAAATGCTTGAAAGGATATGGCTCATTAGCTTGTAATTCACAGAGCTTTCTGTTGGCAATATGGCTGATTAATAACAGGAATATAAAGAGATCTGCCATTAAAGCTGTAAGTTACTGTGAATTTTTGAAGACATGCTCCACCAACTATTATGTTACTATGATTTTTTTTCTTTTTTTTTGAAAATTTGGAAACTTTGGGATTGAAAATGATAGCAGTTGAGTGATCTTGGATCATACAATCAGCAGCCCAGTATCCTTCCTGCTGATTTTGGCTACACATTGATGTATACAGTATATATAATAATTAAACAATAGCAATTATTTGATCAATCTTAGGTTTACAGTTTATTTTGCATAGATGCAATCATTTTATTGCATAAATAATTTTAGCAATCAATTCCACCTTAAAGGGACCCTGAGTTCTGCCTAAAATTGCAATTTGGATTCAATCACTCCGTTATTCGGCGACCTGATGTCACCCGTGCTCACCCCCGCCGTGCATGCTGTGCGTCATCATGCTGGCCAGCATTAGAGTCCTGTGCATGTGTGGTTCAATCTTAGAGAATTGCGCATGCACAGGACTCTCATGCCGGCCGGAGTCGACAATTAACGAGCCACCAGCGGGATCGGGAGAGGAGGCAGGAGGACACTGGGGGCCCTCGCGAGGTACGGGGGGCTGAAGGAAGTCCCAGGTAGGTCCAAATTGCGATTTTAGGCAGGGCTCAGGGTCCTTTTAAACCCTTTAAAAAACTGTAGTGAAAATAACATAATTAATAAAATGTCTTATTGTTTCCAATATTATTATTATTTTTTATTATTATTTTTTATTTATATAGCGCCAACATAGTCCGCAGCGCTTTATTTAGTCAGTGTTTGCCTAAATCGTTTCTCTCCGTTATTTACATTTTGAAATGTATCACTGGTGGTGACGTGTTTAGTTCTGCCAGGTGATCTGTACGGAACATTCATTACATGGAGTTCTATGCACAGAGGGAGATACTGCTTGCTTGGCAGTTAGAAAAAGCCGTTATTTCCCACAATGAAACGAGGTTCACAGACAGCAAACTGTCAGGATCATAGTCCTGACATCACACTTTGGGAGGGGTTTCACCACAATATCAGCCATGCAGACCCTCCTGATGGTCTAATCGAGAAAAGATAAACATCTCTCGTGGGTATCAGCTACTGATTGGAATGAAGTACAGTCCTTGGTTAAAGAGGAACTCCAGTGAAAATAATGTAATAAAAAAAGTGCTTCATTTTTACAATAATTATGTATAAATGATTTAGTCAGTGTTTGCTCATTGTAAAATCTTTTCTCTCCCAGATTCACATTCTGACATGTATTACATGGTGACATTGTTACTGTGGGCAGGTTATGTAGCTGTTTCTAGCTGTTCTGGCTGCTACAGACAGCTGTAAACAGCCATTCCCTGTCTGTGAACATTGTTACAATGTGGCAGTTTGTCCAGAGTACCGCAGTACCCAGAGCTTCTTGTGGGAGAGGTTTCACCACAATATCAGTCATACAGCGCCCCCTGATGGTCTGTTTGTGAAATGCAATAGATTTGTCATGTAAAAGGGGGTATCAGCTACTGATTGGAATAAAGTTAAATTCTTGGTCGGAGTTTCTCTTTAAGGTTCCTTAATAAGCACACATCACTATGTGCAATTTAATTGTAGGAGTAGTAGAGAGGTTCCAGGGACCTCCAGATAACCCCAGATTGTCTTCTCCAGATAACCCCCCAAAGAGAAAACTCTCCTAAGTAAGTTTACCATAGATAGAGAGGGCAATACTGGTATGTCCACAAAATCATGGATCAGCTGGCCTCTCCATAGCATAATGATGTCATAGCAAGCTGCTTGCCATGACATCATTACAATGTGGACATCGCAAGGGGAAGTGCACCCACTGAACGCTAAGAGAAGATTGCAGGCTCCAGTTTTGTTACAGGTGGTGACCTGAAACACGAAGATTCTTGCAAGCTGGCTATTGGAGACTGGAGAGGAGAGAAGTGTGTGGTTAGCCAAGGGAAGGGGTAACCGATCCATGGTCTTAAGGACATGCCAGTATAGCCCAACACCGTTATTGCCCAGTCTAACTGTGGTCAGATCATTGTGGTGAGATTTACCCTTTTTGGGTGCCTTGGTTGGGGCCGATCCCTGTAACCTCACTTCTCCCATTATTAAGTCACATATGGTGATATGCGCTTAAGGTGGAATTGATTGTTTAAGGAACCACTTCTGCCCTGAGGAAGCTTGGATTGGACCAGGCGAAACATGTAAGAGTTTCCCTCTCCAGCACGAGGGTACGCCATCCATGCTGACCTGCTTCAGCACCGAGAGCCTTGCATGTCTGATCCAGCGGTATGGGGGATTTGCATTTTGATTGTGCTTGCATGCATTAATCAAGTACAGCACAGGATCCAGCTAAGTATGCATATTGATGAACTGTCCTCTGTAGTCTGGTGAGACACATACACATACATTGATGTGGCTTACTTCCTGATCATCACACTGCCAAGTTCTTTACCACGCTGATGTTTGATATGCTTTCCTGTTTGTTGATGCTTACTGCTGCATGGCGAACAGCAGAGGAACTGCTTGCAATCCAGAGACATTGCTTATTTGTGCGCTTGTGATCAGGGCAGGGACAAGGTCCTCCAGCACCCAAGGCTGAGACACCAAAGTGCGCCCCTCCACCCCTCCCACCTCAGCTGTCACACACTGATTACTATTAGACTAAGAGGGCCACAGGGCCCACAACCTCCCCAACACCTTAATATCTAGTTATCTGGCTTGCGGAAACAGTAAATTCGGGCGCCTGAGGCTAGTGGACAAATCGGGCGCCGCCATTCACTTCTATAATAAATATCGTTTAATGGGCGCCCGGTAGGAAAAAAGGGCGCCGGAGAAAATTAACGTTTTAAAAGCGGCGCCCGGAGACTTAATGTTTTATTACTGTTTCTCATGATTACACATTATTTAATGATTTATACATGTTTAAATATTATTTTTAAACGAAAACCAGTACAATATTTTTCCCAAACGTTATTTTTAAACGAAAAACATTACCTTTTTTTTTTTTTTTTTTTTTTTTTTTTATACATTATTTTTAAACGAAAAAAATAACAGGGGGGTCTTAGGTTTAGGCACCAACAGGGGGGTCTTAGGTTTAGGCACCAACAGGGGGGTCTTAGGTTTAGGCACCAACAGGGGGTCTTAGGTTTAGGCACCAAAAGGGGGGTCTTAGGTTTAGGCACCAACAGGGGGGTCTTAGGTTTAGGCACCAACAGGGGGTCTTAGGTTTAGGCACCAACAGGGGGGTCTTAGGTTTAGGCACAAACAGGGGGGTCTTAGGTTTAGGCACTAACAGGGGGGGTCTTAGGTTTAGGCACCAACAGGGGGGTCTTAGGTTTAGGCACTAACAGGGGGGTCTAGGGGTTAGGGGTAGGTACAGGGAGGGTTACTTAGTAATTTTTTTTTTAAACGTTATTATGCGTTTCATTATTTAAACGAAAGATTAACGTTTTTACAATTGCCGATTTAATACACATTATTTAATGATTTATAACGTTTAAAAACATTACTTTTAAACGAAATACATTTTTAAACGTAATCCATGTTTATCGTTAAAAACCCGGCGCCCTTTTTTCCCATCGCCCCTTTTTAACGTACGCCTGGCTTGCAGTCACTGCCATGTATCCCCTTTTCTTATTTCTTTCTGCTTCATACACAATTAGGAATGACAGCTGAATGAATTGTGCGCCCCCTCCTACACTGCGTCCTGAGGCTGGAGCCTCTTCAGCCTATGCCTCGGCCCGGCCCTGCTTGTGATTGATGACAACTGTGGATAGCATTGCATCTAATGCACACATGAACTCCAAGTGTGGAGCTGCTATAGAAATATCTGCAGCACACAGCAGCACTGTTAACTAGTGCTACAGCATACATTGATTTTGTATATTCTAGCGTGGATTTAGCTTTTCCCTGGATTTATGTGGAGGAGGACTTCCGCTTTTTTGGATGCAGGACAGCACATGTGTAATTGGAGCACTTTCCGCATTCCCCCTGCTTTATATTGGACTTTCTATTGCATTGGCTAGGTGTTTAGGTGGGTGTCGGGTCCCGATTTACCATAAGGCACTGTAGGCACGTGCCTATAGGTGCCTATTGATGGAAAGGCAGCTCACAACCCTACCCGAGTGCCTCCTATGCAGAGTGCTGGTGAGAGTGTAAATGAGAGGTTACTCAACCTGCTCTCAGGGGTACCTCTAGCTACCTAATACTGAGGTTACTCTAGCTACCTTATAAGTGGGGGCATCTCTAGCTACTTAATATTGAGGTTCCTCTAGCTACCTAATACTAAGGGGCACCTGTAGCTACCTATGATAGGCAAGGGAAGTAAGGCAGAAGTGACAGCTGGGACAGCCGGCACACAGTGCAGTTTGGCAGGGTTTATTAGTTCATGGATGGAAAAGTCTAAGGTGCCAGGACATCTGTGCCTCTAGGCTCCCGTGAGGTAAATCCAGGCCTGGGTCGGTGTGTGAATGGCGTGTGCATGGACCGCAAAGGATTGACAGAACTGTCAACTGTTTTATTAAACTAATTGTCTGGGGTTTTTGCACAATAACTTATGTATTGATAGCATTGATAAATTGTCTTCACAGTGCTTTTGGACCTTTGCACAATTATTTCCAATACCCTCCCGTGTTTCCTTATTGATGACATCCAGTATAGCACAACACCTTATTGACCAGTCTAACTGTGGTCAGATCATTAAGGTGAGATTTACCCTTTTGGGGTGACTTGGTAGGAGCAGATCCCTGTAACCTCACTACTTCCATGATTAAGTCACATATGGTGATGTGTTGATTGTTTAAGCTAGGGGTCCCCAAACTTTATTGGTCAAGGGCCGGGTCAACATGCTTCAGACTGCTAGGGGGTCAACACATACATAAAATGATTGAATCATTGAATCTAGGTATTGATTCCCCCCAATCATGCATGGAGGAGAATCCCAGCAGCAGCCATTCAGTCATGTAGCACCTGAAGAACGTCTTTATGCACCAGACTGTGAAGCATACCCAGGTGACAACCTGACGTCCAGTTGGACAGCAATGTCACCTGATGCAGAATTGGATTGGAAGCCAGCAAATGACTGCTTCATGGCTTCTGCAGTATGTGGGTGGGAGGGGCCAGCACTGCTATTCTATATGCGGGCCGCCGATATTTAAAAGTGCAGTGGGCCACATCTATAAGTTATACGTTTTGTGTTTTGGGGGCCATTGAAAAAGCCTCGGAGGGCCGCATTCAGCCCATGGGCCATATTTTGAGCACCACTGGTTTAAGAGGTAGGAACAGTAAATCCCTATCTAAAAGCACATTCAAAGGACTTAGATCCCATAGAGCTATCCAGGTCCTGTCTTCATGCCCTTGCTCCACTCCCCCCCCCCCCCCCCCCCGGGTCAAAAACGCCTATGGGAAACCTTGTGAAGGCTTCTGAGGCACTTGCATCATCTGAGTACTTCCGAGGACAAGAAGCAGGTCCCTACTAGGGGAAAAAGGTTATGTGATCATAAATGTCAGACTGAACAGGTGGCTTTTCAGTTTTCATTTAAACGCCTCCAGAGTTGGAGCTGTCTTGATTGGGTGTAGCAAGGCATTCCAAAGGATAGTGGCAGCATGGCGGTTGGCTCTGGCTCCAAAGGTTTTGATTTGTACTCTGGTGGTGGTCCAGTTATTAGATCCTGTTGCTCTAAGGTTGTGAATCCGGGGCCTAGGTCATGTAGAGATTTGAATGTTAGCATGCCAATTTTGAAGAGGAGTCTCCATTTTATGGGTAGCCAGTGGAGTGAGCAAAACATTGGTGTTATGTGGCAATTGCCGGGTTGGCTTGTTAGCAGACTTGCAGAAGCATTCTGTACTACAGTAACGGCAGGAGGTGCAGGTCTTTATTTGGAAGGCCTGCATAGAGGACATTGCATGAAATGGAATTGATTGGACATAATGGGGCAATAGGTGACTGGCATATATGATCAAAGTGTTTGAATTGGCCAGGAATCGAACTGAAAAATCAATACTTGTATTGCGAGAGTAACAAGTTTAGAGCTGTCAGATTAACATACAGTAGAGTTCCGGTTATCCAGAACTCAACTAACCAACAGTCTCAACCAACCAGCACAAATCGCCAGCAGTACTCACAGTGGTAAAGGTCAACTTCTTAGGCCGTTTGTGCGCTTTACTGTGCTTATATAAGATCTGTAATAGAAAAAGTGCCCCTATGAGGTACTCAGCTTGGGAGGGGAAAGCCTCTGGATCATAATGAGGCCTTCCCCATCCTCTTTACCCTCCGGGATCCAGCGCTGGCAGCCCCTGAATAGGACACATGTAAATATTTACCTTCCGTGCTCCTGCCCAGGCGCAGTAGCGGCTTTCCGACTAGCAGAAATAGCCGAGCCTAACTGGGTCCGTTCTACTGCACAGACGACTCATGAGTGGACCCGATCGGACTCCGCTATTTCCACCCGAGCCTGAGGGAAAGCCACTATTGCACCTGTGCAGGAGGTAAATATTGCAGGTGCTACCACAACTGATGGCAAATTTTTGGGGGTCTGCCAGCTCTGGATCCCAGAGGGTGAAGAGGATGGGGGAAGCCTCATTAGGATCCAAAAGGCTTCCCTCTCCCGCGGTAAGTACCCCCCAGGGGCATTTTTTTATGTTACAGATTCTCTTTAAAGACTGGGTTCCATCACTCCCCCAAGGATAATATACTTTCAATTACTTTATTGTAACATTTAATACAAAGTGCATAGTGTGTATATCGTGTGGGGTATAGTACTGTCTTAGCTGGCCTATTTTTAACATTGAGTCCTTAACATTGAGTCTTTATAGTCCTTGATGCTTTTACTCCCCTCTCTCCTTCACAAAGCACATTATTGCTACCGAATATTTAGCTCTGATAACAAAACGTCCATATTCATCCTCGCTTGTTATTAAAGCCCCCTTAACATAAGCCTCTTTGTGAAAACGATGTCATCTATATCCAATGACCCTTTCATTATCCGCCACGTTCATTTACACATTCATTTATGTGATTACGTTAAATAATCGCCTAAAAGGACATCTGTACTTTTATTATTCTTAAAGTGACATATTTTATACACACGTTGAAAAAAGCCATGGATTTCCCGGTGGCCCAAAAACTCATTATAATTGTTATGTTACTTTCCATATAACAGATGACTTTTTCCAGGCCGCCACAAATGTGAATGTAACATTGTGGCGGCCCGGCCAGTAGTAATAAAACATTCTCGGGAGCTTTAAACAAACCCAGAGTTATCTGCTGTGTGATGGAGATGATTTATCAATGGGGAAAATGTTTTACCGTAGAGGTGAGTTATTTCTTTCTCGATCGAATTATGAAAAGCAGCCATATAGGACGGGCTAAACAGGTCTATATAGGCTCTTTATTGTCCTCCAACCATTAAAGGTCTTTTTGTTTGGAGGCCTCTTGACAAAGTTCACCTTTTGGACTCTGGGAAGACGGGGTAATGGCAGCATCTAGCGCCTGACACTCTGCAGATGGTGCTGTGATGGTTTGTCAGCCATCAGCCCTCTTCCCTGCCACTGCTTCACTTCACTCCAAGCGATGCTATCAGTGCTACTTGTCAGAAGCCGTTTGAGTGATGGGCTATTAATGAGTCTGATTTACTGCCGTCTGTAGGGACTCACGCACAATATGGTCCTTTGTGAAACCACCACTAAAGGTTGTGCTTAGCATGTCTTCAACTCCACTTCAACTCTTGGGGATACTTAGAATTAAGGAGGAAAAGGATACCTTAAGGCCTCTTTTCCAAACTGTGTGCCCAGCAAGCAGTTACTAGGCAGCAGTGAGCAGTTACTAGGCAGCAGTGAGCAGTTGTGAGAGTTTGAGAGGCATTTCACTGTCTATCAACTGTCTGTGGGAAAGAGGCCTTGAAAAAATAAATTGCAATATACTTTTGTGTTATTATAGATCGACTGTGGAAAAAAGAATTGATGTGTAAACGTAAAATAGTATCAATAATAATAACAAGTAATAATACTAAAAATATATTGCACCATAGTAGCTATAGATGAAAACAGAAGTTCTGAGAAGGTATACAATTAATTAGTATGACTCTACATATAGTGACAAGACAATTTGCCACCAGTATTAAGTATTAGTATTATTAGTATTAAGTATTAGTAAGTGACAAGTATTTGCCACCAAATAAGATGCTCCAGAATATAAGACACACCTAAGTTTAGAGGGCAAAAACCAGGGGAAAATATATAAACTAAACCTGGTGTGTCCATGTTCCAGAAGCATCTTGTACATGTTCTCCCCCAATTATTGTGTCCACCTTTGTCCGCTTCTGTCCCCGGTGTGGCCCCATCTGTACCCAGTGTGGCCCTTTCTGTCTCCAGTGTAGCTTCCTCGGCCCCCCTGTTTTGCCTCCTCTGTCCTCGGTTGTGCCTCCTCTGTCCCCCGTTATGCCTCATGTGTCCCCCGTTATGTCTCCTGTGTCCCCCGTTTTGCCTCCTCTGCCCCCCTGTTTTGCCCCCTCTGTCCCCCGTTATGCCTCACGTGTCCCCAATTTTGCTTCCTCTCTATTAAATCAGTGCAATGTAATTTTTTTTCCATGCACGCTACGCATGCTAGTGGTGTGTAGCGTGCATAACTAAACAAGGGACACTGCTCACAAAAGCTGTGTAATAGTGATGTATCGCTACCGCAGTACTTCACTAGTGCAGCCGCTACTATGTTAATTAACATAGTTACTATGTAATAATGAAGTACTGCGGTAGCAATACATCACTAAAATTAAGTCGCGCTGATTTACCTTAGTGAATCAGAAGGTTGTGTGCGCTATTTACCTTAGTGAATCAACCCCATAATGAGGAGGCTTCCAGCACGCGGGGTATTTGTGGGAACAAAGAGTCAAACACAAAAGAGTCAAACTCCAAATGACACAAAAGGTGGTGTCATTTGGAGTTCTAGCTGGCCAGGTCTCTAAAGGCTCATACACACGAGGCACAACTGTCGCCACAAACACGTGGCACGTGCATGTCTAGGCGACAGTTGCCCCGTGTGTATGAGGCGTGCACCCCCAACTGTCGCCGGAGACAGCAGTTGCCGTGCGATTGAAAACTTCAATCGCCGGCAACTTATTTCTCCACAACTGTCGCTAGTCCACCACGCGTACTGCGTGTGTATGCGGACTAGTGACAGCTACCCACAGCCAGAAGTGAGCTTCTGGCGGGGGGACGAAACTTTCGGCGACAGCTTCCATCGCGTCTCTGCCTATTGGGCAGAGACGTGTAGACAGCTGTTGCTCAGGCGCTGTCGCTCAGGCGCTGTCGCCGAGCTGTTGCGCACACGTCTCCTGTGTCCTAGCAACAGCAACAGCGGTGCCCAGTGTGTATGAGGCTTAAGAAACCTCGTAGGGCACCTGCACACACCATACATTCTCGGGCTGCCGATCCCAAAGATCCATCTTGGCCGAGTTTTTTCTGGCAAGTGGACAAAGCTTGAGTCTGCACAGGAAAACAAAAATATAGATAGCCTATCATAGACAATTTACAAAAGCTAGAAGCTTTTGGTATTTTCTAGCTTAATCTGGGGTTATGTTAATAATGTTTAAGCATCTTTTAGCCAATTTTTTGTAACCAGTGTGATTTAAAAGTTTGCTTAAAGCAGACCTGAACACACAACTTCCTCTCTGCTCTAAAAGTTAAGCAACAGCATAATAACATTTCTTTGTTACAACTGATACAAGTCCTGAAATAAAACTGCAGTTTTTCTACTACCTGCTTTCATGGAAGCAGACGTATTGCTAACATCCTGTGTTTACAAATGAGCGCTCTGCTGTGGCAGTCAGCTGACACAGCTCAGGGATCAAACTACGACTTGTGCCCAGTCACAGATAAGATATTTAGACAGGCTAAGATATTTAGACAGGCTAAACTCTCTAAATACATACAGAGTGCATTTCTCTATATGCTTTCCTTCTATCCTGTGCAAGTTCAGGTCCACTTTAATACAGTGTAGGTCTTATTTAATGCTGCGCCCTGCTAGTGGGCTTTACGAAGAGTCATAGCTTAATAATCACAATGTTCCTACTCAGCAGAGAAAGGAAAATGTTTAGAATAACACACTTTTTTCTTCTCACCATAATCAGCCTCGTGTGGAAATAGATTAAGAGAGGAATTAAAATGCTCGGCATGTTTGGGTTGCTTGGATAATGAGATCCACTGTTCGAGAATGCTAAATGTGAGCTTGTCCACGTACTTCCTGGCGGTGGAAATGTTCCTAGGAAGTCCCCCTGACCACATATATATCAAGATATTGCATCAAAGAAGTGCTGTTTGATGTGAAAAACGTCTCTACATTTGCCTCGTGTAAAACAGACATGCGATACTGGCAGCCAGAGGAGCTCCGACTCGGCCTATTCATGAATACATAGACTTTTATTTATACAGCTTTATACAGCAGGCTATTTAGTTTGTACCTGTGTGGGAATATTGTAACATCTTTAATATTAGGAAATCAAGCAGCTTTGGTACGGAAAACAGCGTACATGCAAAAAGTGCACCCAAATATGTGGGCTACGGAGATAACGACTAGTAGAATATCAGTAAATTTACTGATATTCTAGTTTTTTTGCAGGGCTAATTCAGAAAGTAAAATATCTGTAGATGTTACTGATAAGTCCGCCAGTGGCGCTTTGAGTCCGCCAGGAGAAAGCACAATATATATATATGTTCTGTGTCTTACTGTGACTAAAGTTAACCCTATTCTCACACAGAACACCCCTTCTACCCAAACCTAACCTTAATCCCCTTCCAGGGCTGGTTCTAGACTTTTTGCTGCCTGAGGCAAACTTATGAGGATGCACCCCCCCTGAATTGGAATGATCGCACAGCACCCGACAATTTGCCCCGCATGTTATTGCTGTGGTGGGCCCCTCAAAACCACCCTCAGTATAGGTAGGTAGCCAGGTATCGTTGCCCCCAGTATTGATAGCTAGGTACAGTTGCCCCCAGTATAGGTTGGCCAGGCACTTTCTTCACTTCCTGTTTCTTCCTAGTGCTGTCCCCAGGCTTCTGCCGACTTGGAGAATCGCCTCACTTGGCATCATGAGCGGACAGGCCCTGACCCCTACCCCTCCAATGCCTACCCTTAAAAGATTCCCTCTATCGCCTAACCTTAATTGCCCCCCACTGCAAACCTGCTGCTAAAAACACAAAATATCGGGAACCACCATAGGTGCCCAGACTAATATCATTTACATGGAGAAATTTGGATGCCGGGGCCGCATGCCATGCAAGTTGCGTTTACAAATAACAGGCAGTTGTTTCAGGTGTGTGATTCAGACGAATCAAGAAATTTGGACACCAGCTATTGGCAGAAACTTGGGTGCTGCTATGGGCGTAAAATTTGAGCGGTGCCTGATATAACATTATCGTAATTGTGGCAGATTGGAGGTCGGTCAAGGTTACGTGTGGAGTGAGTATATTTAATGGTAAGGCGGGGGGGGGGGGTTAAGGTTAGGTATAAGAGGATTGTTTTTAAAGGTTAGGCGTTGGCGGGGTTAAGGTTAGGCATGGGGGGATGTTTTTAAGGGTTAGGCATGGTGGGGGTGGTTAAGGCTAGGTGTGTGTGTGTGTGTGTAGGGGGGGTAAGGATTAGGCGTTGGGGGGTACAATTAAGGTTAGGCCTCGATAAGTGAGGGTTCTGTGTGAGAATAGTGTTAAGTTGTAGTAAAGTACAGTTACTTACTGATATTTTACTTCGGTAATTTATACTTTTAAAAAAATTTTTTTACCAAGATTCTACTGGCCAAAATAGGGCGACCAAAATTTCCTTGCGCTCTTTTTTCATGCACGCAATTCAGACACTACCAATGCCAGATAAATCCTCGGGACTGTCACACAGCTAGTATTATTTAATAGGAAATAAATGTGGCACCCTCCATATCCATTCCCTCTCACTTCAGGTTCCTTTTAAACTATTGGGCCCATATGCAATAAACGTTTTCACCTGAGATATTTCCTAGGAGATAACTTTCATCTTCTTTTTAAAATAGCTTTTCTGCATTTTACATTTGAATAAGTAGCCAGTAGAAAAAGTGCTTTCAAATTTTATTTTGAGTGTATTCTTGCTCGCTGATGGCTTAAAAGGCATTTTATGAAAAGTTGTGAAAATATCACCTAGGAGAAAACTCAAGAGTAAAGATTGAATAGCATATGGCCCTTAGAGGCAGAGAATGGGCACTGCAGTCAGGGAAATGGTATTGCTTATCAGAGAATGAAGATGACAGCCTCCGTATTCCTCTCACTTCAGGTTCCCTTTAAAAAAAGGAATTCCGGTAAACTTTAAAACCGATCCGAGATGAAAAACTAACTATAACAAGTAACTTGTCTATATATATTATCTAAAGTTTAGATAGTTTACACAGCAAATCTAGCTGCAAACAGCTTTAATAGAAAATTATTATTTCTTCCTGTGATACAATGACAGCAGCCATGTTGTTTGTAAACATTACACAGAGGCAGGCTTATCTGCATCTTGAGCAAAAAAAACGAACCCCTCCTCCTCCTCCCCTCTACCTCTGAAATCAATGGTTAGTAACACCTCCTCCTCTTCCTGCCCAGACTGAGCTCCCATGAGCCCTTGCTACTGCCAAGGCTCTCTGAAAACCTGTGGGCATGGTTTACTTAGTTTATAGGGAATTAGAGTATTAAAACAAAAAAGTATTTGGCTTGAGGAATGCCCTATAAACAATAGGAAAGGAACACAATTATGCAATGAGTAAAAGTTCACCTCGGATTCACTTTAAAGTGAATGGGAACCGCATTTAAAAAAATGAGACAGATACTTACCCAAGGAGAGGGAAGTCTCTGGGTCCTATAGAGCCTACCCGCTCCTCTCCTGGTCCCCTCGTTCCAGTGCTGGCTCGCCCGGTAGCAGTATTTGACTAATTTAGTCAAATACTGCTTTACCCGGCCGAAGGAGGCTTCAGAAGTCTTCAGGGAGCCTGAGTACTCCTGAAGAAGTCGGCCCTGTACTGCACCTGTGCAAGCACGCTCTCTTGCACACTCATGCCTGTGCAGTATGGAGCCGCACGTCTTCGGGAGGACACGGCTCCTGAAGACTTCCAAATACCCTTTCGGTTGGGGATTGAAACGGGAGGGAGCCAGCACAGGATAGGGAGCACCGAGAGAGGAGACGGAAGGCTCTATACATAATTTTCTTCTGTTTCTTTATCTAAAGGAATGCCATAAAAGCGTTGACATAAAATGAATAATAGACGCAAATATATGTAAAATATGGATCCATAAAAATGTAAATCCCGTCTGGCAAATATTTAATATTCCAAATGGCAATGAAGGAAAACAGCGTGTCTGATGTAAAATATGTAAAATAAATATTTTTACTATTTACTGCTCAGATAATAAATACATGTAAGACAAATATATGGGAGAAACATAAAAGGGGGTTTGATGTCCGTATTCTGTATCCTAACAAAGAAAAATGCAATAACAAAAGGGGACGTTCATTTCTAATGTTTGGCCAAGAGATACATGAAAGAGTATAAATCTGTCTCCTAAACTGTTTACATTTATGAAAATACAGCAGGAGAAGCAGAGAGGGAAATGGGAACAGATGAAAATTTCTTTACATGCTCGTAAAAAAAACAACACAAAGACGGGCCGAAATGATTGCAGAGTCATTATTACGCAATCATAAAAAATCTACTATTTTGAACTTGGTATAGATTAGATAAATACTATTTTTTTTCCAATCTTGCCAAGGGACTGTGTGTCGGGCATAGGAAGGCTGGTTTGCTAAGCCGACGGATTACTGAGTTCAGCCCAGACGACACTGCAGGATGAGGTGCATGCTGGACACAAGGGGCTTGATTCTCTAAGACAAATAGCATGCCTTATCAGAGTCAACATATCTTATCAGAGTTGTCACACCTTATCAGAGTAGCATAGCGAGCGCTACGAACTTATACCTGCTAATTGGCAATGACGAGAGCTCCACTCATCCTGCCCTCAGCCCCAGGTCCAATCACTTGAAAGGACATTATCCCCGCACTTTGATTGGCCCAATAGGCTTCCTGTCACCTGACAGGAAACTTGACAGGCAGCCTATGGGATAATGTCCCATATGTCCCATATGGGATAATGTCCTTTAAAGTGATTGGACCTGCAGGGGCTGAGGGCAGGACGAGTGGAGCTCCCGACATTGCCAATTAGCAGGCATAAGTTTGTAGCTCTCGCTATGCTACTCTGATAAGGCTTGTTAACTCTGATAATGTGTGTTAACTCTGATAAGGCATGCCATTTGTCTTAGTGAATCAAGCCCCTGGTGAATGATTGCAATGTGCGCCACGGGTGGTTCCTTCCTCGTGCTTCCATAGCAACAGCTAGTGTTGGGCGAACAGTGTTCGCCACTGTTCGGGTTCTGCAGAACATCACCCTGTTCGGGTGATGTTCGAGTTCGGCCGAACACCTGATGGTGTTCGGCCAAACCGTTCGGCCACATGGCCGAACTAAGAGCGCATGGCCGAACGTTCGGCTAGCGCTGTGATTGACCGAACGGGTCACGTGGTTCGGACCCGAACGCGCTCTGATTGGCCGAACTGACACGTGGTTCGGGTAAATAAATACCCGAACCACGTCATATCTCCACCATTTGTCTGTGGGTTTAGCTTTGGGTAGGCAGGCAGGGTAGTTCGCGCTCCAGCCACGCTAGCCAGGGTCCCCCCAGTCATTGTGTCGCTGCTGGGAATAGTAGTACACCGCTCGCTCAGCCACACTATATAGCATTGTGTTTACTGCCACTCTGTGTACCTCGCTCAGCCACACTATATAGCATTCTGTTTACTGCCACTCTGTGTCTGCTGGGAATAGTAGTACAGCTGGGAATAGTAGTACACCGCTCGCTCAGCCACACTATATAGCATTGTGTTTACTGCCACTCTGTGTACCTCGCTCAGCCACACTATATAGCATTCTGTTTACTGCCACTCTGTGTCTGCTGGGAATAGTAGTACACCGCTCGCTCAGCCACACTATATAGCATTGTGTTTACTGCCACTCTGTGTACCTCGCTCAGCCACACTATATAGCATTGTGTTTACTGCCACTTTGTGTCTGCTGGGAATAGTAGTACACCGCTCGCTCAGCCACACTATATAGCATTGTGTTTACTGCCACTCTGTGTCTGCTGGGAACAGTAGTACACCGCTCGCTCAGCCACACTATATAGCATTGTGTTTACTGCCACTCTGTGTACACCGCTCACCCAGCACACTATATAGCATTGTGTTTACTGCCACTCTGTGTCTGCTGGGAACAGTAGTACACCGCTCGCTCAGCCACACTACTCTCCTCCTGCGCCCCCTCCTGTTCCATCACGTCTGCTGCTGCTGGGTTAGCGTTGCCGGTCCCTGTTTATGGAACCTCTCATCTTTATTACATATATGACTGCATGGCGGTAAAAAGCATGCTATCCGCACGCTTCTTGTCCTCATGCAAGGCCTGGGTTGTTGTGTCTCAAAGCGTGGCCTTCTCCTCCTGCGCCTCCTCCTGTTCCATCACGTCTGCTGCTGCTGGGTTAGCGTTGCCGGTCCCTGTTTATGGAACCTCTCATCTTTATTACATTTATGACTACATGGCGGTAAAAAGCATGCTATCCGCACGCTTCTTGTCCTCATGCAAGGCCTGGGTTGTTGTGTCTCAAAGCGTGGCCTTCTCCTCCTGCGCCTCCTCCTGTTACATCACGTGTGCTGCTGCTGGGTTAGCGTTTCCGGTCCCTGTTTATGGAACCTTTCATCTTTATTACATTTATGACTGCATGGCGGTACAAAGCATGCTATCCGCACGCTTCTTGTCCTCATGCAAGGCCTGGGTTGTTGTGTCTCAAAAAGCGTGGCCTTCTCCTCCTGCGCCTCCTCCTGTTCCATCACGTGTGCTGCTGCTGGTGCTGAGTTAGCGTTACCGGTCCCTTTTCCTGGAACCTCTTCTCTGTATTACATTTATGACTGCATGGCGACAAAAAGCATGTTACCTGTGCAAAGAAACATGACATTTTCCACATTTAAAAGACAGTTTTTCCTTTGAAACTTTACAATCAATTTTCTCAAAAACTATAAGCTCTTTTTAAAATATTTTTTTTCCTCTTGTACCCACTCCCAAGGTGCACATACCCTGCAAATTTGGGGTATGTAGCATGTAAGGAAGCTTTACAAAGCACGAAAGTTCGGGTCCCCATTGACTTCCATTATGTTCGGAGTTCGGCGCGAACACCCGAACATCGCGGCGATATTCGGCGAACGTTCGCGAACCCGAACATCTAGGTGTTCGCCCAACACTAGCAACAGCACCACAGCTAGTCTCTAGGCTAGAGACCCATTGGCACAGCCTTGGTCCAAACTGTCACCCAAATGTTCAAGTCCTGATCCCCAGGGCCATTTCTAGCTTTTTTGTCACCCCAGGCAAGAAGTCTTGTGTCACCCTTCCTCTCTACCTCCAAAAAAAACCTAGAGAACACTAAAAAATAAAAACAATGTGCCATGTAAGGACGCATAGGGAGTCCCTGAGATACAAATAACCTGCTGATCCTGTTGCATTTCATTGCACCCCTCTTTAGGCATTCCCCCAGCCAAGTGTGTAAATGCAGAGTATAGCGAGTATATATATCAGCAGTCCAGTGCTGTGCTTCCACCTGTCTGCTGACCGCTCGGCCTACTGCCCAGCATTTACTACTGCATGTTGTGTAAATACATGCTACATGAGGAGAGTGAGGTGCCAGCACTAGACGGAGCTGGAGACAGACAGGATGATCGCACAGGCACAGCACTGGACTCCAGCAAGGAGGTGAGAGCACAGCTTCTGCTGTGCTATGCTTTGCATATACACATTAAGCTGGGGGATCGCAGCAGGGGGACGGGGACAAATAGTGACAAAAGTGGGCAGAAGGAGGCACAGGGGGACAGAGGGAGGCACAAAGGGGGACAGAAAGAGGCAAAAAGGGGGACAGAAGGAAACACAATATGAAAGAGAGATGCACAGGGGGAAAAGGTGTCTCAACGGGATAGAAAGAGGCACCAGGGGACAGAAGGAGACACAAATGGGAACAGAAGGAAGCACAGGGGGGCTGAAGGAGGCACAAGGTGGAAAAGTGGTACAAAAAGGAGGCACGAAGAGGAACAGAAAGTTACACAAAGGGGGCAGAAGGAGGCACAGTGGGACAAAGGGCTGCACGGAAGACAGAGGTAGCACAAGGGGACAGAAGGAGGCACACGGGGGCACTTACACTATCTGAACCTTGTGATGTCTGCTCTCCACGAATCAGCGATGCTGCTGTTTTTCAGGAAACCGAACTTCCTACTGCTGCACACATGCAGCAGAATCAGGTGATCGAACACCTGTGGGAGGCAGGGCTTAATTGGGGGTGGGGCTCCATTCAGGGGCTTGGTGCCCCCCAGGACCAAAGGCACTCCAGGCAATGGCTTGGAACACCTTTGCCAAAAAATGGCCCATGAAAAGCTGAGGAAAGGAGTACAGCAAAGGGAGGAGAAAAGCCGCTAATCGCCCGCTGCTCCTATTGCTAATTACACTGCATGAAGCGGAGGCCATGTGAGCAGCTGTAATGGGAGCCATGGAGATGCTGGGATGCACAGAGGAGTGAGGAGGAGGAAGCAGCAGCTGCAGAGGTGAGTGACGGTCCGCTGCTGACTCACAAAGAAGTCAATGTCTGTATACGCTATTTATTCACAATGTCATCAAAAGCATTACTGAAGAATGACTTCTAGTAATAACAAAACGTACAATAAAATATACATAATCTGCATAAAACTGCCCTATTTTTCTTTGTCCCATAACCCAGATACATGAGATTGCTCACAGACATAACAGAAATAACAATTCCTATAGATAAGGTAACAAGTGCTCTTTGGGAGGCAAGGCTACTGGTTAGATAACTGTATAATTCTGCATTACAGTCAGGGCTGGAATTCTGAAAAGGCAACAAAGGCCCAGGCATTGGGCAGCAGCTGGATGAGGGGCGGCTGGACATGGAAGAGAAGTTGCTGCAAATGCAAGACAGAGGTAGGAGTAGGAAATAAAGAGCAACAGATAGAAATAGGGAGCTGCAGCCCAAGGGATTTGTATATAATTAAAGGGGGCTGCCGTGTATGAATTCTAGACAGGGAAGAGGGTCTGCACAGGGAATAGGAGCGGGAAACTGCTGTACATGGAAGGGGAGCTGCAAGAAGCTTGCCTAGGGGCGCAAAAAATACAAATCCAGCTTTGATTACAGTATCGAATCATTTAATGGACAATGGTACAAAGGTAAAATAGCCCGAGTATCTGTATAAGCACCTGCATGTTTTTTATGCCTGCGTTTTGCAAGAAAGAGATTCCTAATGTGTTTTTCTTTATCCGGCTGGCTGTGTGAGCTCAAGCCCGGACAACCTTATGCTTTTCATGAATACTTTGTAAGTAATCCAGACTGCGCTAAACCTCTTATAGTTATCCAGACCCAAAAATCCGCTTAATCCTTTTACTGTGTAACTTTGCAGGAGAAAAGAGTATGTGAAAATGTTCTAACAGAATGCACATTTTTTTCTAATTAGTAAACCCACTGAATTACTTATTTCAGTAGCAGTTATTTGTCGTGATATTCCTTAAAGAGACACTGAAGCGAAAAAAATATATGATATAATGAATTGGTTGTGTACTATGAATAATTACTAGAAGATTAGCAGCAAAGAAAATATTCTCATATTTTTATTTTCAGGTATATAGTGTTTTTTCTAACATTGCATCATGCTCTAATATGTGCAGAATACACAACACTCAGCATTCAAAATGATTCTTTCAGTGCAGTCTGTGAACTAATGACCTCTCCTCTGGCAGAGAAAAAGTAAACAGTTAAGGAACAGTTGAGATAATAAAAGTCAGATAACAGCCCTCTCCAGACTTTGAAAGTCGTAGAGATTAATGGCTTTTTTGTATAGAGATAACAACTGGAGTTTCTTAACTCTTCCTGTACTGGAAACAATTAGACTGATGTATCTGATCTTAATGTTTTATTTCTTAGCTGTACTACACATACAAATCATAATATCATAATTTTTTTTTCCGCTTTAGTGTCTCTTTAAAGAGGAACTGTAGTGAAAAATAACAAAATGAATAAAATTGCTTATTTTTTACAATATTGATTTATAGATTATTTAGTCAGTGCAACGAGGTTCACAGACAGCAAACTGTCAGGACCATGGTCATGACATCACACTGTGGGAGAGATTTGACCACAATATCAGCCATACAGAGCCCCCTGATGATCCTGATGATCTCTTTGAGAAAAGGTAATGATTTCTCGCGGGAAAGGGGGTATCAGCTACTGATTGGGAAGATCAATCCTGGCTTAAACTTCCTCTTTGACCGTTTAGTAGTTCTGCACAAGTTTTCTCGTTTTTAGCTTCTGCGGTGCTGCAATCCCAGCATCCTTTTCTGAGTTCCAATCAAGTTATTTCATGTGATGTGGGCTCAGAAGATAGTGTCAGCGTTACAGCGCTGCAAGGTGGTGTAAGAGGGGTGAAGGAGGATACGCTTTTATTACCCCTCTTCCACCACTGGGTTGCACTGTAACCCTGACACTATCTTCTGAGCTCCGATCACATGTAATGTCATGTGTTCGGAAGCCAAAAGACGATGTCAAGATTGCATTGCAGCAGGTTGAGGAAGAGAAGAAGCCGATCCAGCCATCGAGACAGGTAAATATAAGACCGCTCCCTGCGCAACTTTGCATAGTTTTATGATGAGATAAGCATGTGTATTTACAGACACATTACTACTTAGAGCTAGGCTGTGTTCCTTTTCTTCTCACTGTAAGGGTTACAAATTCAGGGCTCTGCATGGCACTTTCTTTACAACTGGACTGTTGCATAACTCTCACTGGTGATGACTAATTAGAACTAAAAGTTGCTAAAGAGAAAGCGTGACCAAGGATTAAACTTCTTCCCAATGAGTAGCTGATACTCCCTTTCCCATGAGAAATCTTTCCCTTTTCTCAAGCGGATTATCAGGGGGCTCTGTATGGCTGATATTGTGTTGAAACCCCTCCCACAGTGTCATGTCAGGGTCATGGTGCTGACATCACACTGTGGGAGCCTTGTTGCATTGTGAGAAATAACAGCTGTTTCCAACTGCCAAAAAAAAGCAAGCAGCATCTCCTTCCACTGACATCACCTGCCAGCAGTAAAAATTTCACCATGTGATAAATGACAGAATGTAAACCAGGAAGAGGAAACATTTTACAATGAGCAAACACTGACTAAATCATTTATACATACTTACTGTAAAAATGAAGTTCATTACGTGATTTTCTCTGGAGCTCCTCTTTAATCTCTGCGTGGTTGAGAAAAGCACATCAGAGTACTAGGAACAGTCAACATGTCCAACAGTTTACCTGTATGGGTGCCCAAATAACATTAATTCAATACTTTCTTTTTAAAAAACTTTAAACTTCAACCTTTAAATTCAAAATAAGACTATGGGACTCCCGAAAAGTCTTATTTCAGATTGAGGTTTGCAATACTCACATTTAGATTCTTACCTTAGGAGGGGGGTCCTCCAGATGCTTCCCCCGTCCTCCTCTGCCAGGCTGTATCTGTGCTGAGACCTCTGAATCATTGCCTCACTGCGCTTGCCAAGTAGCAGGATCCGTTTAGGCTTTGGCGGAAAAAAACAACCCCAATTAGGTTCTCACTACTGTGCAGGCAGCTGGCGTCTACGCAGTAGCAAGGACCCCATTTGGATTGGATTTGTTCCACCAAAGCTCGACTGGTTCCATGCTACTGTGCATGCATGAGCTGTCACCTAGGCATTGCTTTTTTCCCACTCAGGTTTCCTTTAAGACTACTGATACAATTATTTATCTCATTAAAGAGATCGCCAATCAGGTTGCACCAGTCTTTGCACTTGGATCGCCAGTTATATCCCATTTACAATAACCAGGGAAATTTACAGGGTAGGAAGGGAGGACAACTAGACACCAGGAAACTGTATGGGGAGGGAGGACCACTAAATACCAGGTAACTGTATAGGGGAGAGAGGACCACTAGACACCAGGGAACTGTATAGGGGAGGGCAGGGGCCATTAGACACTCTGGAACCTTAATGCTGGATACACACGATATGTTTTTCTGCTTGATTTCCCACCCGATCGTTTTTTCCGCTCAATTCTCCGCTTACTTCTGCGCTTGATTCCCTTATCTTGCACTTTTTTTTTCTTAACTTTTTACATTTACTTCTATGAGAATTTGAGCTAAAAAATGATCATAAGGAATATCGGACACGTTGGAAATTATCTACTGAACCCATCTATCGGGGGTAAAAACATATTGGGCCTGATGCAATTGTCAGACTCGCCAGCGTTATACAACAATAAATTCGCCTGATCCAATTGCATTTAGCCCTAGGCAGGGTGTTAAAAAAAAACTTGCTTGGGTGATATTATCGCCCAGGAAGTTCCTTACACCCTATCCTATTACACTTTGCATGCCTCCGGGAATCGCTTCCCGGCAGACATGAGCGTTAGCTTAGACCTGCAAAAATCAGCCGCTGGGGATCCCCGTTGGTTCACAGGCTGGACCAATGAAAATGGCTCAGACTGTGAACCAATGGAGAACCCCGACGGCTGATTCAAAGATGCTTTGCCGGAACTCTGCTATGGAGAGAGCAATTACAGTGACTCATACACTGTAATTACACGAAGGGGACTTGCGGCGGGTGTTAAGCGGCGGTAGGGAAATTGCTTCCAACTATCTTTGCAGCTACATGGGGGGTTGCACAGACTAGCGGCGGCCGTCGGGGAGCTCTGGCGGTTTCCTTAATAGAGGAGACCCCCAGATGCAGCGGTGGAAGAGTGGAAGATAGCGGCAGATGTTTGGCAGGTGTGCGCATGTGTGGGGAGCGAGGCCGTGGTGCTGATGGACAGCATCACAGTGTAAAACCTCGCTCCCCATCGCCCGTGACAAGGGAGCAACGCTCAGGCTTTTGCCTGAGTAATGCTCCCTAACGATCGGCCATCACATGAGTGAAACTGGCAATAGGATTTGCCGGTAATCCTCATGTAATGGCAAGGGGATAAGTAGCTCACATCTGCAAGCTACTTATCACCTTGAATAGCATCAGGCCCATTGTGTATTCCCAGTATTAAAGACAGGGAGGTGACTACTAGACATTGAAGTTGGCCCACGACTTGGTCCCAGAGTTCAATTTTGGCCCACTTTGCATTTGATTTCGACACCCCTGGACTCGGAGGAAATACCCTTGCCCATTAATGACAAGCAAGACCTCAATCAAAATGCCTTATTACAATATTCTTGAAGCAAATGTACTTTGTGTGATTAGGGGAAAAAAAAAAGAACAGACTGAAATGCCATTGTAAATTGGTTGGGTCTCGCCAGCCAAGCTGTCACCAGCTACAGAATAATGCGCATTATGTCTTTTTGTTATTTTTAATAAGCATTTTCAATTAATTAAAATATCTTAGCCAGTCTTAATATCACGGATATGAATTTCACTTTGATTAAAGTTCTTGTCCCAACCACAGTTTTTTAGAATGAGTTCCAAGTCTGCCATAAATTGTTTTACGAAGCTGGAGTAAGCCGCTGCCGATGGCTTCAGTACTATATTAAGCGCAGGGAAAATGAAGGCATTTAATGAGTGAGACCTGTCAGAGCTTACATATCCCCGTGTTCACACTTTGTAAATTAATACAGATCTCTCTGGACTGGATCTGAACATGCATGAGACTTGCAGGCTCTGTGAATGTGATTAATATGAAGCCAACAAATAAAAACATGAACAGATTTCTAATGTGTTTATTTTGTAAGAGGTCAATTCAGTTACATTGGAACAATAGTCAAAACTGTTTTAGGCCTCTTTCACAGTGTGACGTTAAAGTCGCACGTTATAACAACATGCAACGCGCAATAACTTACAGCAATGAAAAATCAATGGGCTGTTCACAGTGCAGACGTTGCGTTGGTGTCTAACGCTGCACGTTAAATGAAAGTGCTGCATGCTATGCGTTATACACATTTTTAGCTGTGTTAGACTGTTTGCACATGCTCAGTAATGTTTTTTTTTTTCTTACGCGTTCTATCACTGTGCGACGAAAACGAAGCACCAAACGCAGGGCTACATAACATCCTAGGCACGTTATGCGACCTTAACGTCGCATCAAACGCAACGTCTTACTGTGTAAGAGGCCTTAGAGTGATAAGATGGCGAAGGATTCCGGCCTGGATTTACCTCACAGGAGCCTATAGGCACAGATGTCCTGGCACCCTAGACTTCCTCCTCCATTAACCTACAAACCTCCTCTGAACCGCACCACAAGTGGGCTGGCTGTCCCAGCTGTCATTTCTTCTGTACGTCCCTTGCCCGTCATAGGTAGCTACAGGTGACTCCTAGCATTAGGTAGCCAGAGCTATCCTCGGTATTATGTAGCTAGAGGTGCCTCCAAGTATTAGGTAGCTAGAGGTGCCCCCGACTGAAGGGAGAAGGTCAGTGGAGACCCAGGTGAGTAACCTCTCATTTACACTCCGCTCAAGGCTCTGCATAGGTAAGGCAGGAGGGAGGCATTTGGGGAGGGGAGTGAGCAGCCTTTAAATCATCAGCTGCCTGTCGGCACGTGATTACAGTGTCTTATGGTAAATCCGGCCCTGAAAGGGTTACTACTGGTGATGTGGAGTTTTTCATTCATGATGATTTCACCTATGTGTGACAGGGTCCCTCCATAGGCTCCAGATGTCATGTCACGTAACAGCCTATAGAGGAACTCTGCCACATGGGGCTATAGTAATGCCCTTGGCTTTATGTTTTGCTCTCTCTGCTAAGGTGGAGATTTCAATGACCATGCAACACGCTCTATCATGCAACACGCTCCCACCACTACCACCAATGTCGCCACTATCCTGCCACTGCAGCCCGCTCGCTCTGTTGTTGGTATGACACCAAAGCTCTGTGAGCCGGTCAGGAGCCGATTTCATTGACTGCTGACCCTGTGATCACTGTGAGCCAATGAACCAAATGTCTTCTCAAGAACAAGGACGGGGATATATTTTTTCTACCCATACTCAATGGCTTTTTCTGATAACTGCTTTGTTATAAAGATACAGTCCTGTGTGCTTCTATAATGGTGGAAGCCACATTGTTCTTCTTCAATTAAATATTCTGTTGCAAAGATACACCACAAGGTTTTTTCCTGTCCCCATTGTCACCTTTCTTAAAAATATACAATATATAATTATAGCAATGTGCTAGTCCTGTGATATATGCTTACATGCTGAAGTATCTTATGTGAAAGTTTCTCTCCAATTTCTCATATCTAAGATCTTCTGCTATTATGCTATCATGGCCTGCCAGTTTTTTAAGCTTTAATTTTGTGAAGGCTCCTTTGAGTTTCACCATTGCAGTGGTATCATCTTGGATACAAGTGTTTTCTACTGTGAGTTCGCAGTCTGAGTGCTCATGTTGTTCCTCATCAGGGCCTCCTTCAAGTTGTTCCCTAAAGTACTCTCTCCACCTTCCCATTATTTCCTTTTTCAGATTTCAGTAGTTACCTTTTTTGTTTACATTTTTTTGTAGTTTCATTTGTACGGAGCAAAAGTTTTCCTTGACGTTTGAAGTTCATTGTTCATTTTATTCTTCTCTAGGTACATCTTCCATTCTTTGTCCCCCATCCTATTTTATTCTGGGTTCCCCCACCATGATCCAGTTAAGGGGACAGTATCTGATGTTTTCCTGGATTGTGGTGGAGTGGGCCTCAAGAGGCTGAATTTGATGGACCCATGCCTTTTCAACTAAATATAATTACACCAGTAGTTTTGAATTTAGGGTTTTAAATGGAGCCAATACTGGTTTGATAGTGCAAAAGCATCACATTTATTCTTGCATAAAACTCCAATGGCCTGACATGTTTCGCGGTAAGGAAACCACTTCCTCAGAGGTACACCACAAATTAACATATATAGTCAATTTCTTGTTATTAATCTGTGATGTTGACAACAATGACACTCCACACAGCATGTGTACCTCCTCAGTGGTGAGATGTGGTCCCAGTTTCACCTAAATAACCAAGTAACTTGAATATAAGCTTAATTGGGTAGGGCTCTCTCTCCCTCTTGTGTCATAATATGTACTATTGTTATGTATGCTATTTTGTCATCTGCACCTACTGCTTATTGTTCAATGCTGCGTAACATGTCAGAGCTTTATAAATAGAAGATAATAATAATTATCATCATAATAACCATATTAATAATAAAACATTCCTTTGTATCATCATTCTAATATTTTATGGCCTTCCTGTTTCTACTTGCACCCGACACACCACAAGTTCTTCCTCTTCATTTCACTATAATTTGTTTGAATATTTCCCAAGTCTCTCCCAGCTCTTCTTGGAGTTTGCTTATTTCTTCATCAACCATCCTTCTAAATTGTGGCTTAATGTGTTTATTCTTGATGTTGTGAAACTTACCGTAATTCCTTTTGCATTTCATTTTTTACTTCCTTATACCTCCTAGGCTGCCTGCATCCCACGTCAAGTCATCATCACGTCACCACCGCATGATGGCACTTCATGTCCTGTAGCAGTACTGCAGACTGTCAGTGCGCGGCGCCCATGGAGGAGTCTACTTGTGACCTGTGGCTGTGTGACTGTACACGGGGGTGGGGGGGAAGGGGGTGCAATTTCTACACCGTCACCCTAGGTGCAATTTAGCCTAGAGACTGCTCTGGATGTAGTAGTCCCTAACTCACGTCCTTTTCTCACACTGGCATCTCTGATAGACGTATTTGATTCTCACAGTTATGAAGTTGTTCATTGACTTGTGTTCTCTTAATGATTCATTTCAGGTCCAGGTTTGTATGTCTGTATATTTTTGGTTGGTTATTATTAAGTCATTATCAGTGCAAAAGAGTAGTACCACCTCTCCATTAGTACTGAACGGCTCTGAACAAATTTTCCTATTACACTCTTCCAATCTTTTGCCATACTTCTTATGTCTACCTTGAGATCTCCGGATATCTTAGCAGGTGACTTTAGTGTCATATGCTACAGTATTTGCAAACCTTCATCAAAAGTCAATGTGTCTTCCATGTTGCTATCTTCATTGAAACCATAAGCAATGGTGAATAAAAATCTCCAGTTTACAACATTTCTCTTAATATTGAATGTAGCAACAGAGGCACTGCAGTCGCTGCTTTTATAATTGTGGTTTCGCCTTTATAATAGCCTATAACATTAATCTAATTATTCAGTTTCCCTGCCTGTCCTTTTCATTCCTAGTAGTACAGGATAAATGGTATCTCATATTTTTTATACTTTTACTAACCGTATTGTTTCCTTCCAAACTCCTTTTATTCCATATTCCAAATAAAAGCCATAATTGTAGTCATCTCCATTCAAAACCATGTTTTCTCAAAATTTAAGCACACTTGGGATTGGCTCAAAGAGTACCAGTCTGTTGGAGAACTGTTCTTCAACGCTTTCTCCAAGCCTGCTTAAATTTGTAGATTTTAAATCATTGTTTCCTTTCTCTAGTCTTTCATGACTCAAGTCATCACTACAAGGCAGAAGAATTTTCTTTTCAGGCCTTACACCCTTAGGTTTTTCTGTCTTGCCCACCACTGTGAGAGCTATACACAAGTTCCAAACGTAATCCAAGTGAAGGCAGTTCTTGTTCAATTAAGTCCCTTCCTTGCTCAATGTGTCATCAATTGGTATTTGTGGTATTTATAAGTGTAATTCTGCCGAAGGTCAACCACTCCACACCTTGCTAATACTGTTACTTTCACGCAGGACTGCTTCTTTGGTCTCAACCTTATTCATGGCCATTGGCCAAGCTTGATATCTGAAAGCTGTTCCCAAGTAGCTGTTCCCTAGTAGCCCCTTTGAGTCATTTAAGTGTGCTGTGAAAATGATGGTCTAGAGATGGTCTGCACCTGTTCCAAGAAAGAGCTCAGTCACTGTCAGAATCTCTAAATGCACTCTTTTAATTAAGTTGGCCAGATTATTTCTGATTTCTGCCTTCGAGCTGCACATTTGAGGAACTAAATTGTAAATTGGAAACAGAACAGAAAAGAAAAAAAATCGATCTGTTTAATAGACGCCACTGACTCACTGAGTTATACAGCGTGGGAATGACAAACTCAGACTGTCATCGGTATCAGATTCTGCAACTGATAGACAAACAACTGAGACGGGGCCATGCTCCACATAGTAAACCTCAGAACGTTTTCAGATTTAAAGGGCCTGTGAACTTGTCACTCGGCTATTGATACTTAAAAGCGATGACCTTGACCTGAATCGTAGAGATAACTTTGGTTAAGCTGACCACTCAAACCGGTCAAGTCGTTGGCTGCAGGCAAAGATCTCAACAACAGTTTATTTGATCCCACAGTGAATGTTACTATCGGATAAAGATTAAGAACACGCTGTGGACTCTTTATTATCTTTGGAAACCAGCTGTCATTCTTTTTTTCTTCTTTTGCCTCTCCCAAATTTTTACAGAAATTGAGAAATCAGCCTGTTATATTTACCTGGAGAAATGTGCCGTGAAATATGATGCCTTACTTAACATCAGGGCTTTAGCCTTCTATGTTGTTATACAAGATTTTATTTAAGAAAAACTTGGAAAAAAAAAGTTGTATCTAGTTACAACAATTCACCCCGTGGCCCTGTGTAATACCATAATTACTCTCTTAAATTTCTCTCTGCTTAACAGCATCCATCCTGTTTTCTGTTGTTACCGTATACCTTGTGGGAAAGACAAAGAACGATTGTGAAAATAGGCAAGAAGCCAGCATGTCCATGCCTGTTTTTAATTTGAGGTTACAGGCTGCTCTCTGCAGTGTAACATTATAAAACTATTTAATACTTTGCTTGAAATGATAATTAGAGCAAAAGCATTCTGTACCATGCAGTGCGGAATTTATTTAGCTGAAAAAATTCGGATTCTTTTTTTTTCACATTGCACATAAAATAGCACACGTTGGTCATGGCTAAATGGTTAACCCTCTTTGTCTTGCCTGGGTTCATTTCCTGGCATTGTATTGTCTGCATGGCGCTGGCATTCATGGATTTCAGCTGGGTGCTTTGGATTCCTCCCAAAAACATACAGGAAGGTAGCTTGACTTACCTTTCCCAAAAGTGGCCCTAAAGTGAGTTAGTTATGAGGGATGTGTGACGTAACATTGACTTTGTGGTGGAAAGAGTGATTTTGCCCACACACAGCCAGATTACTTACAAAGGCAACCTTAGCAGGTGCCTAGGGCATGGCTGTCAGCTTCTCCAAGCACCTGCCCTTGTATCATTTTACCAAGAAGGTCAAGTGGCAGGCCAAGGAATTAAGGCAATTACCTTGCCTAGGTCTTCCTTCGAGTTAATTTATCCTTCTTTACACTACAGTGTTTGCAGAAATGGCCGCTGGTTTAATTTGTGCTGCAACTTAAAAAATATAATGGCAATAAGAGATGGAACGTGCAGTGCTGTTTTTGTAGCACACCTACTTTTGACTGAACGCATTTGTTTGCCTCTGAGGAAGCAGCCTTGGGCCGTGAAACATGAGTCAGGCATTGTTGGTGTTGGGATTGTATATCCTGTCTATACGACTGCAATCAAATTATATAATATTTATGAAGAGTTAAACACTGATGCTGTTCCTTTAAAACCCCTTGTGTATCGTTTTGTATATATCCAAGTGTAAATTGGGGTCGAACCAATTGGACAATCTTTTACTCATTTTGGAACTGCTAGCTTGCCAGCTGTTACCATACCAGCTGGTGAACTTTGAGGCCTTCCGAAAATTTGTGGCGATTGGGACACCGCAGTGGTATCGCCTTATTTTTCTAAAAAGGCGATACCCAAACTGTACCATGATGTTGCAAGGCAAGTGGTGTCATTCTCTGGCACACGGCGTTGGGTCAAGGGTCCATCTGACCACAGATGCCTGGTCTGCAAAGCACGATCCGGGCAGGTACATTACTTATACAGCACATTTGGGTCCTTCCTTGGATGTGTGGGGGTAGCCATTTCTCAGGCTCCCACTCCGGACCACAATTGAACACTGATTCCCTGGATGTTACCCGTGGTCACCATGGTACTGAGAAAGTACCATCAAAAGTTTCACACAGTTGAATGAATTTCAGACTTGCCCTCCATAAGATTCTCATTGAAGATACTGCACAGCCAGCAGAAAAAGTAATTTAAAAAAAATAGATGTAAGCTTTAACAATGGTAGAGAAAGAACCATTGAAAGTTGATAAGGCAGTCACACATTACCTGACATCACTGAGGAAGAGCAATCTCGCCATGGTGCGCACCAGTCCAGCACGGTCATCACTACACACACAGCTGTTTGCGGTGCGTTACACAGTGAGTTTGGTCTGACAGTGTGAAGCAGTACACTAATTACACTACCTGATTGATGTATACACATGCAAGATGTTTTAAAGCACTTTAGGCCTTCAATTTAGCATGCAATGTGAATTCTGCCCTTAAAACGCTGCTGTACGTCAAATCCTGATTTTTCCCCGCGACTTTTGGCGTGTATCCCACTCCGCCATGCCCCCCTCCAGGTGTTAGACCCCTTGAAACATCTTTTCCATCACTTTTGTGGCCAGCATAAATGTTTCTAGTTTTCAAAGTTCGCCTCCCCATTGAAGTCTATTGCGGTTTGCGAAGCTTGCGCGAACCTGAATTTTTGCGCAAGTTCGCGTTTGAGGTTCGCAAATTTAAAATCGGAGGTTCGAGCCATCTCTTGCATACCAAGTTTTGTTCAAATCGGTCAAGCCGTTTTCGAGTGATTGCGGCACATACATACATACACATATATACATACATCCGATTTTATATATATAGATAATAATAATAATAACAATACATTTTGCATGTATGATGATAATGTGTAATATGTTGGAGATATATAAATACTGGAAATATATGAGTTAAACAGTCAGTGCCCTTTATCTATAGGGATAAAGATCCAGTGTCCTCTTCACATTGTTCATGCCTGACCTCCCTGAGTATTGTCACTTTTATGTCACTTTCTCTAAAGGGCTGGGCCGAGGCAGAGGCGAGAGAGGCTCCAGCCTCACGGCGCAATGTAGGAGAGGGGCCAGGGGCACACAACTCACTCAGATATCATTCCCCTATTGTGTTTGAAGCAGAGAGAAATAATAAAAGGGGATACATGGCAGTGACTGCAAGCCAGATAACTAGAGATTAAGGTGTTGGGCGCCTCTTAGTCTAATAGCAATCAGTGACGACTGGGGTGGGAAGGATGGAGGGGCGCACTTTCGTGTCTCAGCCTCTGGTGCTGGAGGACCTTGTCCTGGCTCTGCGCTCCTCCTACTTACTTGGCTCAGTTTGTATCCTGGGCCAGATTTCTGAAAAGACCAAAAAGGCCAGGGCCTTGGGTGGCTGCATGCCAAAGGGTCCCTGAACATTAAGGAGGAGATACTACATCTGAAAGAGAGTATGAAAATGGGAAGCAACATATGAAAAAGAAAACTGATGCTCAAGGGAGCTGTTCATGAAAGAGGGGCTTCTGCACATTTATGATGGAAATGGAAGAGGGGTTTGCACATGGAATAGTAGGGGCGCTGCTGCACATGGAAAGAAAACCGCAACATACATGGCCTAGGGCAGTGATGGCTCACCTTGGCACTTTAGCTGTGGTGGAACTACAAGTCCCACGAGGCATTGCAATACTCTGACAGCTCTAAGCATAACTCATAGAGGCAGGCGCATGATGGGATTTGTAGTTTTGTCACAGCCGGAGTGCCAAGGTTAGCCATCACTGGTCAAGGGGCTCAAAAAGTATAAATCCAGCCTTGATCATAATCAAGAAACTACAACATATGTATGAACAGCATGTAAAACTTTATTAACAAGACACATCAAAAGACACACACATTGCTTACAAGTTTGGAGAACAGGAATGTAACCATGTGTGTCTAGCACCCCTGATAAGCACTGCCATTTTGCTAACATTAGTAATTTCATAAGATTGTGAGCCCTTTTGAAGGACATGGATTTGTAGGTGAACAGCTCCATCTACTCTACAAAACAATGTATATCATTATATCCCGTCTATATTGAAAATTGATTGGGATGAGCAGGCAGATTCTGCTGCAGAAACTGTAATTCCACCACAGAAATATTTCTGGGGAGAAACCTTTAGAGGACACCAAAAGCGAGAGGAATATGGAGGCTGCCATATTTATTTTCTTTTCTTCGTGGCAAAGCGTAGGGTTTATACCCCCCAAATCCCCTCTGCTAGGTCCGGGGACCGCTTCCTCATAGAGGCAGAGCTTATGGCTGTAGCTCTGCCTCTTGGCGCGTCAATCCCGGCTGATTGCCGCCTCTCCCCGCCCCTCTCAATCTTCCTTCACTGAGAAGGGCGGGGGAGATGTGGAGATCCGCGATGGATTGTCGTGAATGGAAGCAGAGCTGCAGCTCAAAGCTCTGCCTCCTTGAGCAGCAAAATCCACGACCACGAAAGTTGTGTATTTTGCAGAGGGGATTTGGGGGGTAAAAATGAGAATTTAGACTCACTTCAGAGTTTCTTTAAACAACGCACTTTGCCTGGCTATCCTGCTGACCCACTGCCTCTAATTCTTTTAGCCATAGACCCTGAACAAGCATGCAGATTAGATGTTTAATTAAAGTTTGACTGGATTTACTGCATGCTTGTTTCAGTTGTGTGATTCAGACAGTACTGATGCATGGATGATCACCAGGGCTGCCGGGCAACTGGTATTATTTAAAAGGAAATACATATGGCAGCCTTCATATCCCTCTCACTTCAAGTGTAACTGTCGGGCATAAAATAAAAAATCAATTCTTTATTTTTATCTGGTAAGCAAGTAATAAGGATGCTGGTTTTAAAAATGACTAAATTGTGACCATCTGCTGTTTTTATTGTATTTGGTTCTTTTAAACGATTAAAAATAAAAGGTGTTGCCTTTAAAAAAAAAAAGTAATCCAAAAGTTAAAAAGTAATCCAAAAGTTAAAAATCCCCCTTACTTTTGTTGTTGATAAAAGATCATTCCCCAGTTTACCTGACTCTTATTAGGTACATTGCTGCATGGAAAAAGTTGCAAGGTATGCTGGGTTGTCTTTTTTCTTCTTCTTTACTTTCCCCTCAGACTTAACTAATGCATTGTGATTGGCTGAAGCCTCTTTCCCTCCTGTTTCTCGCTCCCACACCTCTGTTCCTCTCTGATTGGCTAGTATTTCCCATGCTGAGAGCCTGCAGAGTCACACAATGACAATGCACTTTCTATTGCAGAGCTGTGTGGGAGTGTCTGTGTTTGCATTTACCACCCTCCTCCCGGGATCAGTGAATAATGGCGCACAGTGCCTATGCATAAAAATGGCGCCGCATTAAAAAGATACGCTTATCGCTATTTATCGTTAGTACTGCATAATAATGGCGCACAGGGAAAAAAGAAGAAAAACGGCACACACTAACGTTATTTATTAATAGTGGCACACACTAACGTTATTTATCAATAGTGGCACACACTAACTTTATTTATCAATAGCGCCCTACATAAGCCAAACTGCAGACGTTATTTAACTGCAAAACGGTGAATGGATTTAATGTAACACTGTCAAGGTTAGGGTTAGGCACTGGGGGGGTCTTAGGGTTAGGCACCACCAGGGGGGGTCTTAGGGTTAGGCACCACCAGGGGGGGTCTTAGGGTTAGGCACCACCAGGGGGGTGGTTAGGGTTAAGCACCACCAGGGGGGGTCTTAGGGTTAGGCACCACCAGGGGGTGGTTAGGGTTAGGCACCACCAGGGGGGGGTCTTAGGGTTAGGCACCACCAGGGGGGTGTTTAGGGTTAGGCACCACCAGGGGGGTGGTTAGGGTTAGGCACCACTAGGGGGGTCTTAGGGTTAGGGATAGGTACAGGGAGGGTTCTGTGTGAGAGTAGGGTTCGGTATACTGTACAATATACACCACCAGGGGGTGGTTAGGGTTAGGCACCACCAGGGGGGGGTTTATGGGTTAGGGATAGGTACAGAGAGGGTTCTGTGTGTTAACGCTAAATAACGATAAGGCTTTAACGCTAAATAACAATAAGGCTTTAATGCTAAATAACAATAAGGCTTTAACGTTAAATAGCGATAAGCGGCAAACGGATTAGCGGCAACACTGTGCGCCATTATTCACCGGCGCCATTTTCAGATGGAAGCAACCTCCCAGAGTAAGGGAGGAAATTACATCAGGATTGGCTTCAGACACAGGGATTCGAAAATGGCAAATGCCTGAAACAGTTTTCTCTTTATTTACTACATAAAACTCACTGAAATAAAAAATGGACAGTGCAATACATGTTATTTATGTGGAGCAAACATATCTACTTATATATGTGTTTTGTTTAGGTTTTTTGTTTTTTTTTTGTTTTGAGATAGTATAGCTGAGACTGACAGCTCCTCTATAAAAAAAAAGCTGCTGGCACAGTATTGTGGAAGTAAAACAGGAGCCTATTAACTTACATTAACATTACGTTCCTGTTCCCATGTGCCCTTGCAACATTCCCCCAGCCATTAGCACCCTCCAATCTGCCATTGCAGTGTTCCCCAACCAGCAGTATTCCTAGGTGTCAGCCAGCAGAATGTCTCCATGTGGCATTGCTAAGTCAATTTTTACTTTATATAGTAAACACAATCGCATCCTGGGGATCCCAGGGGCTTCCAAACCAATATCCTCAGAATTACAGTTCCAGGCCAAACTACAGTAATCAAAGTCTCACCAAAAAATGGTTGCAAGCCAAATAGATAATTGTGCCTCGGCAAAAAGACAGTTGTAGGCCAAATTCCCGTAATTAATGTCCCATGATGAAAAACAGTTACAGGCCAAATTCCCATAATAAATGTCAGACTGCAAAAAAGGCAAAATTCCCAAAGTAAATGTCCCATGATGCAAAAACTATTGCATGCCATGTCTTGAGGATGGCATGACGCATATGCCAAAAGCTGTTGTGACACCTAGGGCACATAAAGATAATCCGTGCCTTTTACTTCTTTGAAGTAGATGGGGAGGGATAAGATACTGTAAGTTAAGAATCCCCTAAAAGAACAGGGGTCCAGGATTCCCATTTTGGTCAATTTTTTTAACCCTCGTCGCCCTCCCTCCCCCCTTACCCACTTAGCTAAAATATGCAAAGGTTGGTTAGATGCCATCTTGGATTTAGAAAAAAAGTGTTAATTTAATTTAGCTAAATACTTAATTTTAACCACCTTAGCGGTATGGACGAGCTCAGCTCGTCCATTACCGCCAGAGGGTGCCGCTCAGGCCCTGCTGGGCCGATTTTGATGAAATAAAGAGCAGCACACGCCAGCATGTATATGGGTGACAGGTGTGGGCGGAGTGGACGGCTGGAGCCGGCGGGGACTTAGTGTGTATGCGGCGGCAGGTGGGTGAGCGGCGAGTGACGTCGGGTGCGGTGGAGTTACAAAGTAACAAAGTTGTTACATTGTAACAACTTTGTTACATTGTAACTGATTAGTATATTTCCGAGGATATTGCGTGGGAACTGGCTTTTAAAGGGACAGGTAAGTATTAATGGTTAATTAAGAATATTAAAGGACTTTTTTCGTGGTTATGTTTTTTGTTCAATTAAAATACTTTTTCTATGTGTTTGTGTGTTTATTTACTTTTAACTCTTAAAGGAAATGGGTAAGGGGTACAAGTACCTCTATACTCATTTCTCCTGGGAGGGGGGGTGGGCATCTGGGGGACCCCTTTTTAAAGGGGACTCCCAGATGCCACCATGAACCCCCCCCAGGAAATCGCGGCCTCCACCTCCACCGCCCATCGGAGGTGGAAAAGAGCCCCTTGTCCTTGGATTGGACAAGGGCTCGGAGGGAGAGGGGAAAGCTTGGCTGCCCCTCCCCTTCCGAGACCCCCCAATCCATGGACCATGCGGGCTGGTATAGTCAGAGTGCGGAGCCCCACGCGGCCGGTGCTCCGCATTCTGGCTATCCCAGTCTGCATGGGGGACAAGGGGTTAAAGAGGTCTGGGAGGGGGGACCCCACGTCGTTTTTTTTTTATATTTCCCACACTCAGAACGAAGTAAGTAAAACTCTTCCCACTTGGGGGAATCTATGAAAATAAAACTATTGTTACCTGTGCAAAGAAAACTGACATTTTCCGCATTTAAAAGACATTTTTGCCCTTGAAACTTAAAAATCGATTTTCTCAAAAACTATAAGGTCTTTTTGAAAAAAATTTTTTTCCTCTTATTCCCACTGATCCCCTTAATATACCCTGTGAATTTGGTGTTCCTAAATTTTAAGCAGGCTTTGCTATTAACCGTTAAAGTTGGCGGGTTTTTAAATGTATATATTTTTCCTTTGAAACTTTAACATCGATTTTCTCAAAAACTATAAGGTCTTTTTGAAAAAAAAAAATTTCCTCTTATTCCTTCTGATCTCCTTAATATTTTCTCCAAATTTGAGGCTCTTAGCACTTAAGGGGGCTTTGCTATTAACCCTTAAAGTCGGCGGCTACCTAACATTGATCCATGCGTCAACTTTTCCGCTTGGCAGCATGACCTTACGCATTAATTGCTAATAGGATTTTACGCGTAAGACTATAACGTAACAACCTGAATTACGGTATTCTTACGCGTAATTGCGTAAGGGCTATGCGTAATTACAGACATGTACCGAAATTGAATGTCTATGCCGTAAGCGTAATTCCGTAATGCGTAATAGCGTAAAATTACGCGTAATGATCCGTAAGCGTAGCTTTTTCCATTACGCCCAGCACTGCCCCGAACGGTCCCCGACCGCGCGGCCCGGGTCGTGCTCCCCAGCTTGTACCAAGATGGCCGCCGCAGCTGGCCGCGGCTGCGCAGTCCGTATAGCCGCGAGTGCGGCTGCGCAGCTCTAAGGCCAACCCCCGATCCACGCTACTGTTACATGGATCGGGGGGTTGGCCTTAGAGCTGCGCAGCCGCACTCGCGGCTATGCGGACTGCGCAGCCGCGGCCTGCTCTGGCGGCCATCTTGGTACAGGCTGGGGAGCCCGACCCGGGCCGCGCTATCGGGGACCGTTCGGGGGGCTGTTCAGCGGCGGGGACCAGGCGGAACGGTACGGAGGGCGCGGACGGCGTCCTCCGTGCCTTACAAGCTGATCCAGGTAGCTAACTTTTTTTTTTTTTTTTTTGTATACTTGGCCTCGTAAGTCCTTTACAATAAACACATGTACCAAATAAATATTACATACTTACCTCACCGTCAGTTCCTCTCAGAGGGTCACCACTTTGTTCTAACGATTCCTTTTAACTCTGTCAAGATCTTGTCAGATTTGTCTCTCCCAAAACTGAAAGCCTTAAGGTGGCCAGAGGCCACTAACAATACAATATGGTGAACGATCATTTACGAACCATTCTTCATGAACGATCGGAAATGATGATTTGTGACCATTAATGGAAAAAAAAATCCGATCAGGTTAATGAAATCGATCCAATAAACCATCTATAATAGAGATGGGTAAAAAGTGGAGGTTGTAACAAATTTGGACAAGATACTAAAGGACACTTTCCCAACAAAGATCAGGATAGTTAAAGGGAATCTGTAATAAAAACAAATAAAAAAAGGGGGATACTTACCCCGGGAGGGGGAAGCCTCTGGATTCCAATGAGGCTTCCCCTGTCTTCTTCACCCTCTGGGATCCAGCGCTGGCTCCAGTCCAGGCACACCAGCAGCTTTCTGATGGAATGTGGAAGAAATAGCTGAGCCCAATTGGGTCCTCACTACTGCAACTTGCGCCTGCGCAGTAGAGAGGACCCAATCAGGCTCAGCTATTTCCGCCAGAGCCCATCGAAAAGCCACTACTGCGCCTACGCTGGAGCTGGTAGGGAGGGGGGGGGGGCTAAATATTGCAGGTGCTTCTGCTCCTGCGCTAGCTGTATTTTCAGGGGCTGCCAGCACTGGATCCCGGAGGAGGAAGAGGACAAGAGGACAGGAGAAGCCTCATTAGGATCCAGATGCTTCCCCCTCCCGGGGTAAGTACCCCCAGGGGCTGTTTTTTTCTTACAGGTTTACTTTAAAGTTAATCTGAGATGGTTCACTAGCACTAATTTATGACTACCAGTAATCAGGTCAGTAGAAGCCTCCTGCGCATGCAGTAGTACTGCGCAGGCCCAGAATGCTCCAGGGGACACGAGTGTGACAGGGGTGCACATGGCCGAGCCGTGCATGCACAGAAGCCCTCGACTGGCAGCGACTGACCGGATTACCGAGAGTCGTAGCGCCAGAACAGAGGAGCTGAAGAGGATGGCAAGGGAATACACAGTGCTTATGGGGCTGTAGGAATCCCCAGGTAAGTATAAATAAATGCCAGTGTACCATCTCTGGGACACTTTAAAGCTATGGCCTTCCCAGTAGTAACATATGGCTGTAAACGTTGGACAATAAATAATGCGTAGAAAAATGTATGTTTTGAACTGTGGGTGTGGAGAAAGGTACTGAGAGAGATCCCTGGACTGCTAAAAGATGTAACCAGGCAATATTTAAAGAGATAACGCTAGAGTTTTCACTAGAAGGGTTGATACTACTATCAAAACTTAAATACTTTGGTCACATATTGAGAAAACTGGATTCTTTGGAGAACTCCTTGATGCTTGGAAGAATTGAGGCCAAAAGAAGGAGAGGACAATGGAGGCTAAGATGGATATACAGTATATGTGAAGCTATGAACATGTCTATGCAACAGTCAGAGTGACAGTGAGAGTGAGTATCTTGGTGCTGATATTTGATGTCAAGATCTTACAGAGCTGATATATTGGTACTAAAAGCCAACCTATCTCTAATAAGGGTTCACTGGAGGTACCTAGAGGTGCCCAATGTGAAAATAATAGATATATGCAAATAAAGAAATAAATAAATAAAAGGTAGAGACGGCTGTAAATGCCAATAAACACAAGCCTCCTACATTTAAGATGCTTTTTGCCAAAAAGGATGTAGAGATCTGGGTAAAAATTCTCAATTTTTATTGTGCATTTATGACAACACGTTTTACGGTGAAAGATGCTTCCTCAGGTCAGTAACCGTGCCTCCCGGGGTCCCTGTGTTGTTTTCTCCACAAGTTCGAAAACTGTTTCTAATAACTCACCAAGGAGTGGTCGACTGGCTCTACACATCGGCATGGTATTTCCACCCATGATTATCTGATGTATTTCCAGGATGCCCTAGATATACCCTACTGGATGTAGCTTGGCTGGGTGATCTGTTCACCGCTGGAGCTGTCAGATGAGGCCGTCTCTACACTCAGCCCCATGCAACGCGAGAAAATCTATTCCTCTGTTTAGAATGACCTATTCAGAAAAACTGTGTGAACCGCAAGAAATGATGTCAAATATTTGTTTTGGGCCATCTAAAATAAAACCGCCGAAATGTTCTTACAAAGCTCCCAAAATACTATTGCTGGTAATATGGAAAATGCATTACCATTCGGCCGCTTGAAAGCCGTTTACATGCTACAGATTCTGCGAAATGTCATCTTTTGGGTCTGAAGTCCTTCCCATGGACTTGAAATATTAAATAAACATGATATATTTCAAACTTCAGAAGCACTTTTTTTCTTATGACAAATCCAATACACTGCATAGTGCACCCTGGAGGGAAACATTACATTCAATTATTTACACAAGCGACATGTCATTCTGCCTGGCAAAGCATCGTAGGAAAATCAAGTCTTATGGCTGAAAGCAACTCCCGCATGTGCTGGCGATTCCTTCAGTCATCCCATCCTGCAACGTAGACCATGGTAATAAGACCAGTATAGCATCCTGCTTTCTAAATATATTTTTTTTTATAAAACACTTAAAGTGGAATTATAGTCTAAGTTCCTCCCACTGCTTCAACAGTTTAGCCAAAGCACAATGCCTGGTACACACCATGCAATTTCCCACCAGATAGATGGGTCAAATCTATTATTTTTGACAGGTCCAATCTTATTTCCTATCATTTTTCTGATCGATTTTTCTATCCCTTCTATACAAAATCAATCAGAAAAAATAATCAGAGGTCAGATCGGACCTGTTGATTCGACCCGTCTATCTGACTATTCGACCCATCTATCTGATATTGCTTGGTGTGTATTAGGCATAAGAACTATGGACAAACAATTATTTGATAGAGTTATTGAAAGAGCTGTGTAGTGTTTCACTGCCCCATCAGCTCCCAAGATACTTCTTTGATCACAAGACTAAACAAACACAGTAGAGAGTTTTAAGCTGGCCATACCCTAGGCCGATTCCCCGCCGATCGACAGCAGATTCGATCACTGGGATCGAATCTGCTGTCACATCGTTCCCACTACACACTGAATTTCGATCTATTTCGTCCGATCCCGTCGATCGCTCCGTGCGGGAAATTGCCGTCGATCGCCCGCGGGTAGGGAGCGCGTCGCTAGCGGCGTTCGAGTGCCCGACGACCGACGCAATAGAGCTGCAATACATTACCTGCTCCACCGGTGCGACTGCCCCCGGTCACCGCTGCTCCGTCTCCGCTCTGGTCTGGTCTCCGGCATGCTTCACTTCCTCCTGCCCGGCAGGAAGTTTAAACAGTAGAGGGCGCTCCATGTTCATTTCTTACTTTCTTACTTACATCACAGAATATTTTGGGGCTTTATAAATCAATAATAATAATAATTATAATTTTATGGACCTTTTTGGTGTACAGTGCTGATGAAGGTCCAAGAGGGTCCGTTACATGTAGTGTATCTGAACAAAGGACCTTAGTGTTGCAAGGTAGATGTGTTGTTCACTTCACAATTATTCCACCCACATTGATTCACTAACTTTAAAGATTCAGAAGGTAAGCTTCCAATACAGAAATATATCACGGTATTAAAAGCTTACACTTTGACTTTTTTAAAGCTAACTAAAGTTACAGACTAACCAGCCAGCTCATGGTGAACCAGAACTCATTGGAGTGTGTAAGGGGCTACAAAGGACCAAAAAGCCCTCTTTCTAAAATGTTAAGCAAAACAAAAGTTTGCCTTCTTAAAACAGAAGGGTCTCGATTCACAAAGCGGTGCAAACCCAGTTAGAGACTTTAGGCGTGATAACCATTGCACCACGCTGGTGAAAAGCCAGTTAGGCATGATAAGTTTAGGCGTGATAAGTTTAGATCGCGCGCAAAGCAGCGTCATTAAACTCTATGCGAAGTGCACCAGACTTTGCTAGCGCAAAACTTTTGATCAGCTGTGCACTGCGGTGCTAACCCAGATGGTGCTTAAACTTATCACACCTAAACTTATCACACCTAAACTTATCATGCCTAAACTGAGTTTAGGCGTGATAAAGGGCTTTTCACCAGCGTGCTAACTGTTAGCACCGCTTTGTGAATCAGGCCCCTGGTATTTGTGATATTTCAAGTTGGAGTGAGCATATGATGTCTCCCACAATGCATCACTGCTGAATATGCAAATCATCCTTTGTAGTCAATGTAAGCTAACCACACCTCCAGAACCGCTAGAATGCAATGATGTGTCAGCTTGTTAATTGTACGGAGCCACAATAATCCAACATGTATACAGACTGTTTTGGCAGGCTGATCCTCATCAGTGCATGGTATGAGTTATTGTTGCTCTATGGGGTAGGACTTGAAACACCCAGAGATACAGACTACCCAGCAAGCTCATGGAGAACCAGAACTCATAGGAGTGCGTAAGGTGCTACAAAGGTTACCAAAAAGTCCTCTTACTAAAATGTTAAGCAAAACAAAAATTTGCTTCCTTAAAGTGCATCCGAGATAAACTTTTACTCATTGCATAATTGTGTTCCTTTCATATAGTTTATAGGGCATTCCTCAAACAAACAACATTTATATTGCGCTTTTCTCCTGGCGTACTCAAAGCACCAGAGCTGCAGCCACTAGGATGCGCTCTATAAGCAGTGTTAGGGAGTCTTGCCCAAGGTCTCCTACTGAATAGGTGCAGGCTTACTGAACAGGCAGAGCCAAGATTCTCCTGTGTCAGAGGCAGAGCCCTTAACCATGACACTATCCAGCCACCGCTCAAGCCAAATACTTTTTTTTGTTTTGTTTTAATACTCTAATTCCCTATAAACTAAACAAGCCTCGCCCACAGCTCCTTTTGTGCCTTGGCACTGTAGCAAGGGCTTATGGGAGCGCAGTCTGGGCAGGAGGAGGAGGAGGTTACTAGCCATTGATTTCAGAGGCAGAGGGGAGGAGGAGAGGGGACTGAATTTACACACAGGCAAGCTGATAGCATCTCCAACCCTCAGCCTGTGACAGTGTGACAAACAGAACATGGCTGCCCTCATTGTATCACAGGAATAAATAATCTTCAAACTTTTGAAGCTGTTTGCAGCTAGATATGCTGTGTAAACTATCTAAACTTTAGATAAGCTATATAGACAAGTTACTTGTTATAGTTAGTTTTTCATCTTGGATCCGCTTTGAAACAGAAGGTATTTGCAATAATTGAGGTTGGAGTGAGCATAAAGCTAACTAACAAACTGTGTCTTCCTGATTAAAATTCTGAAATCTGAAATGTTCCCTGTGGACTTCAACTTTTCAGCAGACCGGAGCTGGAAAAATAATACACCTTACTCTGTTGTTTATTAACAGCTTATTGAGTGTTGATTCCTGCTAGGCTTCTCCACAATAAAAGAAAATAATGCTGGATTGTGCAGGAAATATATGGGCCACACAGTGGGAACGCTTTTAAAATAAATATAGCTTCCACATTACTGAGCATTTGTGCAACCTCGTTTTTCTTTGTACAGTACCAGGAGCTGGAAGAGCACCATTAACATTAGACTAAGGTCAAGGATTTCTCTAATGATTTTGAGACGTATTTTCTTGTGCTTAGTTAAGGCCTGGTGGAGGGGGCAGGAATGTGGGGGATTGCTATGTAAACACACCCTGGAAAAGCAGATGAGGCTGTGTCTTCCAGTCTGACCACATAATTAATTTTTTGCCTATCGTGCAGCGAACGCTAACATATCAATATTTTTTCTTCCAAGTTCCTACTAAACAGGAAACGCACTGAATTAAATAATCAGCTGAAAGTTATTGTATAGTGTATACAGCGCTGTCAGTGCGACAGGACATGAGATAACATTGTTTAGAGTCCAAGCAAGTGATGAGTTTGGTTGTAAAACACACACACACACACACACACACACACACACACACACACACACACACACACACACACACACCACACACACACACACACACACACACACACACACACACACACACACACACACACACACACACACACACACACACACACACACACACACACACACACACACACACACACACACACACACACACACACACACACACACACACACACACACACACCAGGCAGAGGGCAGGCAAACAAACACACACACATATACACCAGATAGGAAAACCGAACCGTGCACATTTAAGAGAGTCTGAACCTTAAAAAATTACCTCTTTTTAATGGAAGCAGGAAATTTGGGCGCATGAGGCAGGTGGACAAAAAGGGCGCTGCCATTCACTCCCATAATAAATATCGTTTAATGGGCGCCCAACAGGAAAAAAGGGCGCCGGAGAAAAATAACGTTTTAAAAGCGGCGCCCGGAGACTTTTAATGTTTTATAACTGCTTCTCATGATTACCCATTATTTAATGATTTATAATTCTTTAAACATTATTTTTAAACGAAAAACAGCACCATATTTTTTTAAAACTTTATTAATGCTTATCACAGGTGCGTCTTAGGTTTAGGCACCACCAGGGAGGTCTTAGGTTTAGGCACCAACAGGGGGGTCTTAGGTTTAGGCACCAACAGGGGGGTCTTAGGTTTAGGCACCAACAGGGGGGTCTTAGGTTTAGGCACCAATAGGGGGGTCTTAGGTTTAGGCACCAACAGGGGGGTCTTAGGTTTAGGCACCAACAGGGGGGTCTTAGGTTTAGGCACCAACAGGGGGGTCTAGGGGTTAGGGATAGGTACAGGGAGGGTTCTGTGTGAGAGTAGGGTTAGGTATAGCTTTAGTAAAATTCTTATTAATGTTTTATAAAATGTTATTATAAATTTCACTTTTTAAACAGGGAAGATTAACGTTTTTAAAATTGCCCATTTCATACACATTATTTAATGATTTATAACTTTATAAAACATTATTTTTAAACGAAATATAGCACAATTTTTTTTAAACGTTATTCATGATTATCGTTTAAAACCCTGCGCCCTTTTTTTCCGGCGCCCTTTTTTAACGTACGCCTTTTTAATAGCCAGCAATAATGCCATAGCTGAAACGCCTCATCCCTGCGGCAGAACAAGGTTTTATCTCCCCAAAATCGCTTCCAGGTCGTGGATTTTGCTGCCGGGGGAGGCAGAGCTTTGTGCAGTAGCTCTGCCACCAGTCGTGTCAATCTCCGCGGATCTCCGCTTCTCCCCGCTCCTCTCAGTGAAAGAAGACTGAGAGGGGCAGGAGGAGGCGGAGATACGTGGAGATTGACGTGAGTCGAGGCAAACCTACTGCACAAAGCTCTGCCTCTACCCAGAAGGAGCCCCGAACCCTGGGGTGATTAAGGCCTCGTTCTGGCATGGGGATGCGGCGTTTCAGCTATGGCATTATTGCTGAACAGGACTGGCGATTAAAAAAAAATAAAATAAATATATATATATATATATATATATATATATATATATATATATAAATATATATATATATATGTGTATATATATTATACATACACTATATTCCCATCCTTTAAATTGATGTACTTCATATTTTCAAATGAAATATGAACTGGGACTTGGGGCGTGTGTCAGGGGTGTGGCTTATGTGTCCCTCTTTCTTATTTCAAAAAGTTGGGAGGTATACACACATGCAAACATTACCTATATATAGATGCCAGTGCAACTTGGCAAATTTTCTATTTGTAATGTTATTTTCAATTTTGATAAAATATTTGCGAAAATAAATTGTATTTTTGCAAAATGGTTAAAGGAAATTCATTTGCGAAAATTTGCGAAAACCGTAAAAAAAATCATTATTTTTCCCTCAAAAATTCAGGTAAAGCGTGATTATGTTTAACATGAAAATTCGTGAAAAAAGGCGAAAAATCACAAACTTATTACAAAATGATTTTTGATGGCATTTTTGCTTAAAAGTGGAATTGAAGATTTTGCAGAAATTATTGCAAAAAGAATATCGCCATTTTCGCTCATCACTGATCCATACATGCACACAGATACTGGTATCGTTCATACAGGTAGAGACAGACGAATAGCAAACAGACATAAACAGATATGTACATACTTACAAACACAAAAACGTATATACACACAACTGTACATTGTTAAAATTGCTCTTCTTTCATAACTATTTGTGGCATTGATCTGCTCTTGTAGGTGTAGTGTGTGGTGCTATCCAAGGATGTGAAAGCTAAAGGTCATCAACCACTTAAGGACCACGATCTTAACCCCCCCTAGTGACCAGGCTATTTTTTACAATTAAGGCCACTGCAGCTTTAAGGGCTCGCTGCAAGGCCGCACAACTCAGCACACAGGTGATTCCCCAACTCCCCTCCCTTCTGCTTCACCAACAGAGCTCTCTCTTGGTGGGCTCTGACGCTGGGATGTTGTGTCTTTTATTTTTAAATATAGTTTGCTATTTCTTTTTTTAACTACATTCCCTCCCTCCCTCCCCCCGCCAGTCGATGACTGTGATCGGCTGTAGGCATCAGCCTATGACAGCGGATCACCCTTGAGCCTGCCAGGGGGACAGCCGTGTCACACAACTGTCCCCAGTACAGTGCTGCCTTAGATCACAGCGATGTACGTAGTAAATGGATGTTGCTTTCGACGTCTAACAGTCCCTAGCGGCAATCGCCACTGGGAGACTGATAATGGAGCTGAGCTCCGTCATGCAAGTGGAGATGCGCGCTCCTGCACAACACGCCCCTAACATTGGCGTGAGGCCTTCTGGGGTTGCCGCCGCGTCAATTGGCGTTAAGCGGTCCTTAACAGTACAATTCCTAAGCCAATCGGTCGTGCCCATTAACAACTAAATTCCTGATAGTCAATTTGATCAAATTAGTGTAACATTCCGTTTTTCGTATCGATCCCATCAATTGAATAGGATTGGTAAGCGAGAATTCAGCTGGTAATGGATACAACTCATCGTTTCTGATCAATTAATGCGTCACTTTGGGAACATAACATACTCAGATTAGGAAAAGTGTAAGCAGTGGCTGGAAGGTGTAATGGTTAAGGGCTCTGCCTCTGACGCAGGAGACCAGGGTTCGAATCTCGGCTCTGCCTGTTCAGTAAGCCAGCACCTATTCAGTAGGAGACCTTAAGCAAGTCTCCTACTGGCTGCTGCTCTGACGCTTTGAGTCCGCCAGGAGAAAAGCGCAATATTAATGTTATTTGTCTTGTCTTGTAAGAGAAAACGTGAAACATTTGGTAAGTGGATAGGCAGCATGCATTCATATATTGCTACAGAAACAAAAAAACCAAAATCACTAAACGCTAGTATATTTACAGAGCAATGGGCCCTAGTACAAATTTTACTGGTCCCACCAACACTGTATGTATAATAATCGTATGAAACTGACCAGAATCCCCTTTCTAAGGACAGCCATGTGTGAGAGAGGTGTAAGCAGAGGGAAAAGAATGGTACATTAGTGACTACCACTATAAAAGCCCGTACCCACCACGCAATTTTCACGACAATTGTTTCCGGCGACTGCCGATTTTTTGAGCACTGAGCGGTCGTTTCCGTGATCTGCTAACGTGGGTACAGGTGCCTGATCACGGGAGCAATGTTTAACGACACGCATCGGTAACGACCGTCATGGTAGATCGGATCATTAAGATCGACAAAAACTCCACCCAAAGTACCGTGATCGTTTGATTTTCTGTTCGGGCCCATTGTGTGCCGTTGTGTAATGTTAGGCGATTTTGCGAGCAGAGAGAGGAATCGTCCCACACTCGTTTTCAAGGGGATGTCGCTGGACCCCTGGGTGGTGAGTACATAGCTTACTAAGGTCATCGTTAACACTACAGCACCAATAAAAACAAATGCAGTGATTGTAGGAAGACACCATGTCAGCCCTTCTGGTTCAGTGACCCTGGTGCAGTCCCACCCTCTACATCTTCTATTGCTATGTCCAGGTCCCTGAAATTTAAACAAGAAAAAAGGAACATACACCCCAGTGCTTCCATTTTATTAGTCAATCTCCAGTCTATAGTGGAAGATCTGGGAAAAGCATTTTGGAGCTTTAAAATATACCATAGCGTTCAAAAACCACCATCATCATAATTAGTATGCTCTTGTAGGTATGATAACCCAGTACCCACATAAATTGGGTGCAAAACTGTCCTAGTTGACAAATGCGTACTGAACATCATTAATCATGCAGGACATTGTGCAGGAGAAACTTATTTTGTATTGATAAGTTGACTATCCTAATGAGTCCAAAACCCATTAAGACCATATTTATACTTTATTTATATTTACTGACTCTACATTCTGGTGACAGTTAAAGGCCCTGATTCAGTTAACATTTCTCCTGAGTTTTCTCCCAGGAGATGTTTTTCATCTTATTTACAAAACACCTTTCCATCACCAAGTAATTGAAAAAGAATGAATAAGTAGGTAGAAAAGACATTATCAGACTAAAGCTGCGTACTCACTGTCCAATGGGTCCTACGACGTCCCCTTGACGATGGTGATCAGCGATGCCTCTTCCTGTCGGCGGGTGTGCACACGACGTCACGTGATGCTACCCGCCGGGAGCGAACGAGACTTCAAGCGATCGTGGTACTTTGCGCAGGAGTTGTTGGGGATCTTAGTGATCCAATCTGCCTTGCCGGTCGTTATTGTGACGCTAAGCAAAGTTACGTGGTCGTGTAACTGCACCCACATCCTGATATCACGGAAACATCCACTCGGCGCTAAACAAATTGTTCTTTGGCGAGAAAATCATTGGGAAAATCGTGGCGTGGGTACTTAGCTTAAAGGTGATCGCATGCTATACAATTTTTTATATTTTATTCCATTCAACAATTATCAGTTTTTCCAAATTACTGTAACTTTTGAAAAATCTGACCAATGTATCGTAAACCTGTGTTCAAATTGTGTTCAAATATGTAAGTGTTAGCCACTTACATGCCTGATATTTAACTCTTTAAGGCAGAGAAAGAAAAAAAGAAACACAGCATAGTTATTTGTGTGCTAGGCACTGTACATACATATGTCTATCTCATCATTTCACATGTCACTTTGGGTATCCTGTAGATAATATAAGACAACTAATTGAAAGTATTTTTTTGTTTACTGGGTGGGTGCCGAAAAGTTATTTTTACCATTGGGCCTTATCCTATTAGGCTTTGTTAACATCTGAAATCAAAGTTGCTGCCGCCAGCGGTTTTTGATTTTGTGAGTGATTTTTTTTCCTCTCCGGGCGCTTACCTGTGCGCTTCGATTTTTGTAAAGTGCTTTTCTAAGCCCTTTTGCAGAGCGATTTGTTTGTTGTCTTTCTGACGCAAATCAGGAAGTGAACTCTTTGACCTGGAAAAAAATAAATACAATGGGCCTGATTCACAAAGCGGTGCTAACAGTTAGCACGCTAGTGAAAAGCCCTTTATCACGCCTAAACTCTGTTTAGGCATGATAAGTTTAGGTGTGATAAGTTTAGGTGTGATAAGTTTAGGCATGATAAGTTTAGGTGTGATAAGTTTAGGTGTGATAAGTTTAGGCATGATAAGTTTAGGTGTGATAAGTTTTTAGGCGTGATAAGTTTAAGCACCAACTGGGTTAGCACCGCAGTGCACAGCTGATCAAAAGTTTTGCGCTAGCAAAGTCTGGTGCACTTTGCATAGAGTTTAATGGCGCTGCTTTGCGTGCAGGACTTTGCGCGCGATCTAAACTTATCTAAACTTATCATGCCTAAACTTATCACACCTAAACTTATCATGCCTAAACTTATCATGCCTAAACTTATCATGCCTAAACTGAGTTTAGGCATGATAAAAATGGTTATCACGCCTAAAGTCTTTAACTGGGTTATCACCGCTTTGTGAATCAGGCCCAATGTATTTGTTCTTAAAAGTGCTGGGGAAATCGCTAATCCAAGCACTTTTTCAACCGTTTTGTGATTTCCCTATACCTGCCATTATAGGGAAATCGCCCCAAAAATGGTACAGGCAGCGCTTTGGTGAGCGGATCCGAATCAAACCGCTCAGATGTGAATACTCTCATGGGGAATCATTGCACAAGCGCTTTTAGGGTGATTTTGTGGCGCTAAAAAAAGGCAAAAACGCCCTAGGTGTGAACAAGCCCTTACTGTAACTTTTCTCTTGAGTTTCCTCCAAGTAGATGTTTTCAGACCTTATCAATAAAATACTGTTAGTGCTCCCACCGCGCAAGAAATGACTCAAAATGAGTATGATATTACCTTTATTTTTTTTTTACCAACTTTGTAGTACTTTTTACTTTTTAAAAAACTTTTAAAGAGAATCTGTACTGTGAAAATCTTACATAAATCAAAGTACCAGCCTGTCTGTAGTCTTCTCCTAGCCCCCTCTGTAACATTTTCGCTGCTCCTGCTGCTTTCTTGGTGATAAAATCATAGTTTTATTCATTGTTTTTGTAAACAATGAAGATGGCCGCCAACAAGGAAATACATCATCAAAGCAGGTGCCTGTTTGCAGAGGCTCCTCTCAAACGTGACTTCACTGCTGTAATATTTCTCCTACTTGTTGCCTTGGCTGTATGTCTGGGCTATGAACTGATCTTTCTGCACTCACAGCTGTTCACAAGGTCACAGACAGGCTGGCTGAGAGCAGAGACGCTGGCTGTGACTCATACAGGGGTGTAACCCCCTGCAGAATTTCAGAGTGGGCCCCCCCCCCGGGGCCCGCTCGTGGCCGTTTTGTGGGGGCTGAAGGGGTGGCAGCATGAGGGGAAAGCCTTGGCCACAGTCGGCGGGGAGAGGGGAAGTTTCCCCCCTCTCCCTCACCTCGGGGCTCTCCCCTCCAGCTCCCCTCCAGCTAGATATAGTGTGGGCAGCGGGCAGCGGGCAGCGGCAGGCAGATACATACCTTCTTCCATGCGTTCCATCGCAGACTCCTCGCTCTAGCGGCTGACGTCACTTCCGGAAGTGACGTCACTTTCGAAAGTGACATCAGCCACTAGAGCGAGGAGTCTGCAGTGGATCGCACAGAAGAAGGTATGTATCTGCCCGCCGCTGCCTGCTGCCCACTGCCCACACTATATCTAGCTGGAGGGGAGCACAGAGGGGAGAGCCCCGAGGTGAGGGAGAGGGGGGGAACTTCCCCTATCCCCGCCGACTGTGGCCAAGGCTTTCCCCTCATGCTGCCACCCCTCCAGCTCCCACAAAACAGCCCCGAGCAGCCCCCCCCCCCCCCCCCGTGGTAGCATGGGCTGCAGGGCCTATTGTTACGCCACTGGACTCATACACACAGCACACACACAGAGCCTGCAGGGGGCGTGGGGGAGGTGTGCATAACTTCTCCCTATCACAGCACATTCCTCTCTGGGCTGACAAGGCTCGACAAAGGAAAGAAGATTAGATATAATACAGAGACAGTGCAACTAGAAAAGGCTGCAGTAAGCCAGACCACACTAGAACAGGTATAGGAATTTATAGGATAGAAGAAATAAGGCTGAAAATTGTGTTACAGAGTCCCTTTAAGCATTTTGCAACTGAAAAAGCACCAAAAAGTAGCTTAAAAAGTACTATCAAAATTATTTTAAATATTTTTGGGGGGTTTAAAAGGCATTTTATTGACAAATTGTGAAAATATTACAGTACACCTTTGAGAAAACTCAGGAGAAAAAGTTAATTGCATATGGGCCCTGCCTTTTAAGCCACCAGCAAGCAAGAAAATGCTTTGAATAATTGATTAATTATTTATTATCACCTACTTTTTGGTACTGCTTTCATTGCAGAGTGCTGAATTTTAAACAGAAGATGAAAAATTGTCTCCTATGGGGAAACGGAAAATTGTTTCCAATGGAAAAAGTGAAGAGGTAATTGAATCATGGGCCCATATGCAATTAACTTTTTTTCCTGAGTTATGTCTCCTGGGAGATAATTTTCATCTTCTCTTATACGCTGACCATACGTCAGCTTTACCCGGGACAGGTCCCGGATTCGGGGTCCCCTGTCCCGGACTGCATGAGGTCCAGAGAAACGTCCCGCTTTTAGCTGCGGGACGTCCCGGCCTCGGGACTCTGGCCACCGTAACATTGCATGAACTGGCATGCGGTATCTAATAGACGCCGTGCCAGTTCCTAGCCCGCAGCCCCGCTCCAGCAGCCTGCATAGTGTTCGGCAGGCAGAGCTGGGCTACGGGAAGATGGCGCCCGAAGCCCTGTACTGGAGACTATTTTTGTCAGTGCGGGAGATTGGAGGAAGATCGTCTGAGGAGCTGCGCGCCAGAGGCCAAGAGAGGAGACTTCTGTCAGGTGAGTAAATTATTTGCTTTTTGCTGAAATGTGTCCCAGATGACATTTATTTTCTGCTGAAAAGTGTCCCAAATTGCGTTTGTTTTTTGCTAAAAAAATGGCCTAAATTGCGTTTATTTTCTGCTGAAATGTGTCCCAAATTGCGTTTTCTGCTAAAATGTGTCCCAAATTGCGTTTGTTTTTTTGCTGAAATGTGTCCCAAATTGTGTTTGTTTTTTGCTGAAATGTGTACCAAATTGCGTTTATTTTTTGCTGAAATGTGGCCCAAATTGCGTTTGTCTTTTGCTGAAATGTGGCCCAAATTGCGTTTGTTTTTTACTGAAATGTGGCCCAAATTGCGTTTGTTTTCTGCTGATATGTGTCCCAAATTGTGTTTGTTCTCTGCTGAAATGTGGCCCAAATTGCGTTAATTTTCTGCTGAAATATGGCCCAAATTGCATTTGTTAATTGCTCAAATGTGGCCCAAATTGCGTTTGTTTTCTGCTGAAATGTGGCCCAAATTGCGTTTGTTTTCTGCTGAAATGTGGCCCAAGTTGAGTTTATTTTCTACTGAAATGTGGCCCAAATTGCATTTGTTTCTTGCTCAAATGTGGCCCAAATTGCGTTTGTTTTCTGCTGAAATGTGGCCCAAATTGCGTTTGTTTTTTGCTGAAATGTGGCCCAAATTGCATTCGTTCTTTTCTGAAATGTGGCCCCAATTACGTTTGTTTTCTGCTGAAATGTGTCCCAAACCTGTGTTTGTTTTCTGCTGAAATGTGGCCCAAATTGCGTTTGTTTTCCGCTGAAATGTTGCCCACACTGCGTTTATTTTCTGGTGTCCATACAATGTCATGGCCACGCCCATTTTTCAGCGATGCGGACGCCCCCACGCCCATTTTTCGGCACGCCGCACAATGCATGGTGCAAACCCCCCCTCCCCCCCCCCCCCCCCCGGTCCCAGAAAAATCTGGTAACTGCACTTTAAAATACATTTTCAGCATTTTACAATTGAAACAGTACTTTCTAAATTATATGAAGTAGTTTCTTGCTTGCTGGTGGTTTAAAAGGCATTTATGACAAGGTGGTAAAATATCACCTAATAGAAAACTCAGGAGAAAAAGTGATTTGTGTATGGGCCAGGGGCCTTATGCAATTCACTTTTTCTCCTAAGTTTTCTCCTAGGAGAAATTTTTTCATCTTCAAATTGAAATACCTTTCCAGCACTTTTCAACTAAAAAGTACTAAAAAGTAAGTGAAAAAGGACTAATAAAATTATTTTGAGCATTTTCTTGCTTTCTGGTGGCTTAAAATGCATTTTATTGACAAATGTAAAAATATCACCTAGGAGAAAACTCATGTGAAAAAGTTAATTGCATATGGCCCATTGTCTTTAAAATAACTTTTACGCATTTTACAATTTAAAAACGTACCCAAAAGTTGGTGGTGAAAAATTACTATCATAATTATTGTGAGAATTTTCTTGCTTGCTGGTGATTTAAAAGGCATTTTATAACAAGTTGTAAAAAAAATGATCTAGGACAGTGATCTCCAAACTTGGCTCTACAGCTGTTAAGGAACTACAAGTCCCACAATGCATTTGCCTTTATGAGTCATGACTGTGGCTGGCAGTCTCCTGCAATGTATTGTGGGACTTGTAGTTCCTTAACAGCTGGAGAGCCAAGTTTGCACATCACTGACCTAGGAGAAAACTCAGGAGAAAACGAGAATTGCATATGGGCCTGGGTCTTTTTGGATCTCACAGTTTTCAAATCTCCAATCCTTAAATTAGGAAACTTAGACTTTGCTGCACGTGGAAATGGTTTGTAAACTAGATGAACATTGTTCATAGTGCAACGTACTTTATTTATAAATAATAAATGAGCAATAGATGCCAACATTTCTCCCGTGAGAGCGTTTTAGAAGCCTGTTGACGTTCCCTACTTATTCAGTCACATGATCTACTACAATCTTCAGTGCCGAGCCTGTTTTTTTCCATATAACCAGGAAAGGAAATCTGTTTTCTTTTTTACGTCAGATTACAAACGAAAACACGGTGAATGGCTTCATTCATTTGCCACTTTCATCATCTCTTGTGAACACACTCAGCCTCTCACAGGCAAAAGCTTAATGCAGACCTCCATCAAAAGGCAAAAGTTCAGCAATTTAGCAATTTCCTCCATTAAAGTAGACGTCAAAGATATTAATTCCAAAGTTTCTGGTATGGTGGTAAGAGAAGATGACAGAGCCCTCCAACAATGAGTAGATTCAACATTGTAACTTAACTGTACTGTACCAAATCAGTGTTGAAATAATCATAGTGATATATAAGAGAAACATCGTAACCTTCACCCTGGGCATAGGACCATGTCATGGGCAGCATGCAGGCTGTACTGTATGGCATGTAAATGGTTGGAGAATGAGTTAGCCAGGAAAGGGCATAACAGAAAGTTAACAAACTTTTGTTTGTGTTTTGGGCATATTTTGACACCTAGATGTACAGAGGCGCCAAAAGGATAAAATATGCTAAAATGTTTAAAATATTCGGGTGGCGGCGGTGGACCGGCCACTCAGAAATAGACTCGATGCTCTCGCTTAAGATAAAGACAATTTATTCACATACTCCATGAATCATATTTTGACACCTAAAAGGGATTTAACAGGCAATCTTGGGAGTGCCTTCATTTGTTGCTGTATGAAGAGAGCATTGTTTCTTCTAGAGATGCTGCTGAACATCTGGTTGATGCTCCAGTGAGGGAGAGAGACTGACTGGAGGATAGGCTTGCTCATGTGAGGACCTAATATGATATCTGTAGGGCTTTAGCAATGGTTTCGGGAGTGAAGAAAGTTTTGTCAGAGTAGAGCTAGTGTGGGTGGTAGAACCTCAAGCTTCATATAGTTTATAGTAGGAGGTTCTCAGAGTCTCTCAGTCAGATGTAAAGATGGAGAGGGGTACTCATTGAAAGACTGCATGGGCAAATAGCACAATCATTTAAGACTACATTTAAAGTGGGCCCAAATTAAAAATACAAGATTTCAGAAATAAAATCTATTTTTTAAATTATAATAATAAATAGCAGCCTTTTTTCAGCTGCATGAGGACAAATATAAAATATTTTACATTTATTGGAGGAACCCCTCCCTACCTTTCATATTGCCGTGGTTTTCCTGGAAAACTGGTGGAGGAGATGAAAAAACAAAAAACAAAACACAGGCTGCTACTGATGATGTTACGGGGGAGGTGATCTCAGCTTGTGTGATATTTAACATAGACGACGCCCCTGTGAGGGAGGGTAGCTGATGACAAACACACCCATGATCTAAAACCCCCCTACTAAGCTCAGAAGTAATGGCTGCCACCTGTATAACCCTGGTTATGAAAAGAAAAGGGTGAAAAGCATGCACTGAAATGCTCATAGGCTTAAAGGAGTATTTATTTATCTTTGTATGTGTCATAGTGGTGCAACTAAATATTTTGAAGTTTGGTTTGGGTCCGCTTTAACATTAAAATGCAAGTACACACTGTACACAAAGGACAAGGACAACATGTAATATTGCATTACCATATTATAAGAGTCCTTTGGAAGTTCTGCATTATCCCTCTAGCAGCCAATTTATTTAGAGGCTTGCAAATCCTCAGGCCAATTTATTTTAGCACATTTTTTATTTCCTTGCTTCTAATTAGTACTGCTGTAATTTGTATGTATGGCCATTTGTCACTGGGGGCAGTGTGAGACAATAATAGAGGAGGGCTTCTGCGTTTAGTTTCTATATTTTCTGCTAGCAGGCTCTGAAGTATCGCTGACCCCTTGCAGACCGGCTTCTTCTGCGCATGTGCTTGCATATGCCTGGACCACTCCATACATCTATTGATTTTGCAGCTCAATTGACTCAGGGATGAGCAGAAACTACGCCAGTGCGAATTTACGTATCATAGTTCGCATCTACGCATCGTAGTTCATAGGTTGAAGTTTCAAAAGTACGCATACGATTTTACGCGTATCGAAGTACCGTTACGCGTAGTTTACGCCCCTACGCGTAGTTCACATGTGTATTGCGAAGTAAACTACGAATGCGTAATTTGCGTCCATTTTTCCCGCATACGATTGTATGCTTACAAAATTACGCATTGGAAAGGGGAATGTACGCATAGAAGAGTTCCTGGTACAAGCATTTGCAAAGGAATTAATGCCTAACTTTTTCCGCATAATGGCATAAGTGTCCGCATACACTACGCTTCGCACTAAGCGTAATTGGGTATTTTAACGCGTAGTATACGAAATGCATACAAAGCGAATATTTGATTTTGAAGCCGTAGTTTGACGAAGTGTAATTGCGTAAAACTACGCAAACTTGGTGCTAGAATACACTTTCCCCATCGACGATTCCACTAACGTCACATGTGTGCCACATGCTATACGGGGCAGGGTGGCTGCATGTGAGGGCGTTGCTCATGGGGAAGCAGCGGACGAGCCTCCAAGAAGCTGGATAGTCGCAGTAGCTGGAACAGGTGAGACTTGAATGCACAGGAATAGAGATGTAGGAGAACAGCTCGTGAACTGCAATGTCCCAGAGTAGTAAGGAATGACCAAGTCTGCATGCATCCATTCGTACGCATGGCCTGGCCCGGCGGTGTGCATCGTTGCAATCAGGGACACGCACCGCCGGCCAAGGCATGCATACTGAAGGACGCATGCAGACACGGGCATGCATACTACTCCGGGAGATTGCAACCCGTAAGTAGTACGGGCCAGACTGCCCATAGAGATTAGCTGGCGAGCTGTTCGCCAACATCTCTACACAGGAACTGGGCAGTCAACAGATCTCTCTGCAATCAGATTGGATCGGAGAAAGATCTGTCTCTTGGTCGACTATATGGTCTTGGTAGACTATAACTAAACATAAACAAGTGGTACTGTTATGTATCTGTCATGAAGTAGAGTATCATTTCGAATACAAATGAAAGTCGGAGACAAGTTAGATTTTCTTATGTTCCATAATTGGTGCAGAGAAACAGACTTTTCGGAAGAAAGTTATACTTTGACTAATTGCTCTCCTGACGTAAGCCTGTAATTTTAAAATTATACAGACAGGGAATAACAGGAAGTGACTCGAATATCTCCCAGCATTGTTGCTGCGAGTTCTAATTGTCCTTCTGATATAAATATTTGTGATTTTTTTTTATTTGGGGCTAGAACCTGCAATTTATAGGTACCAGTTTTGGTAATGACTGGGTTGTAAGATGTTATTTTTACACCAGTTCCTGGTTTCTGTCTCCTGTGAATCCCCGAAGGCAGAGTCTGCCATTTTTGTTATTCGTTTTCTGTTCAGCACAGGGCGATATTATGTAAGTGGCATCGTCATCAGATGCAGGTGGACAGGATTACACCATAAGGAAATGATTGGTTTCACTAACATTGTGTACATATTGATTGCAGATATAGAAGCAGCTAATGGTTGTATATGCTTCCTCTTCTGCTTCCTATATAATACAACATAATGGATGTTTAGTGAAGCTCAGCCCCCTTGTTAGTCTGACAAAACAGATTATGACTGAGGGCCACATAGGCTGATAACATGGAGACTTTTATTTTAACATGATGTTAGGGTAAAAGTTTAATTCAAAGGAATTTAAATTCAATTCTGGTGGTTTTTTTTTTCTGGACAAAAAACAAAAGGGTCATACACAGCCTTTTCTAGGGCTATAAACGCTCAACTTCTTTTCTTATTCAATTCAATTTATTTCCTAAGTTATCTCCTGGAAGATACTTTTTTAATTATCTGCGTAAAACATCTTTTCAGCACTCTACAATTTAAAAAATACCAAAACGTAGGTGAAAAAGTACTGTCAATATTATTCTGAGTATTTTCTTCCTTGCTGGTGTTGACTTAAAAGTAATTTTATTGATTAGGTGTAAAAATATCACCCAGGGATCGGAGCAGTGCTTTTAAGCGCTGCTGGATTTGGGCGCAGCCGGCGCCTCCATAGACTACAATAGTAATCACTCCTATTGCAGCGCTCAGTGAGTAACGTCGGCTCCGTCAGAAGACGGAGCCGAGGTTGCTTAAAAAACACAATAATTCGGCCTTCAGCAATCGCTGGAAGCCGAATTATTTAATTCCCCCACTATCCATGGCGGCCTGGAGGGGGAATAGTAATTAAAACGGCCCGGACTTGTACAGAAACGAGATCAGTCATATACTAGCTGTATCCTGTGCCCAAGTCTACTGGCGCAGATTTCAAATGTACTCCCCAGGGATACCTGAGGACAAAAAGTGAATAGCATAAGGCCCAAAGTGAGTTAAAAAAGGACCTATGGGCCCAATTCAATGTCATTTTTCTCCTAAGTTTACTCCTAAAGTTTAGTCACTTTAATGAACACTTTCAGTACTAGTAATTGAAAAAAAGAGAATACCATGATTACAAAAAAAAAAGAAATCACCCCAAAGAAGTCTTATTTGTGGTGAAAAATCCCCCCCCAAGATATAGATAATTTAGGTGTGGTAAGTAGTTATAAGGTAAGTCTACTGGCGCAGATTTCAAATGTACTCCCCAGGGATACCTGAGGACAAAAAGTGAATAGCATAAGGCCCAAAGTGAATTAAAAAAGGACCTATGGGCCCAATTCAATGTCATTTTTCTCCTAAGTTTACTCCTAGGAGATAATTTTTTATCTTCTGTTTAAAATAACTTTTCAGCACTCTGCAATTGCAGAAGTACCAAAAAGTAGGTGAAAAAGTACTGTCAAAAGTATTAAGAGTATTTTTTTGTTTGTTGATGGTTAAAAAGGCATTTTATCGATAACTTGTGAAAATATCACCTAGGAGAAAACTAAGGAAAAAAATTGATTTGTCTGACGGCCATTTTGTAGATAGAATGAATATGTTTCTCATAGGAAAAAACTGAGGAGAAAAGCTGAAGATGTTTTCTTCTCTATTCTCTTCCGCTCTCCGATCTTTTCTTTCATCTTCTCTCTTCTATTTTCTCACTTCTTCTACATCTTCTCATCTCTCTTTTTCTCTGCTTTTCTCTTCTTTCTTTATCCCTCCCCTTTTTTCTATATCCCTCATCTTCTCTACTCTCTTTTTCTTTTCCCCATTAATTTGCAAATATCACTGTTAAAACGTCTAACAATGATCATTGTAAATTGTGCACAGGAAGTGCATTACTTCCTGTATTGCTCGTGCACGCGCCCACATGCACATGACCCCCGCACTGCACCATTGAGTGGTCAAAGGGATCTTGTGATCTCTTGACCTCTTGTGGCTGCAGTGATTGGCCTAAGGGATCATGTGATCCCTTGGCCAATCAGTGTCCTCCCAGTCCCTTAAATGGAATCTGAAGTGAAAATAAACTTATGATATAATGATTTGTATGTGCAGTACAGCTAAGAAATAAAACACTAGCAGCACAGATATGAGTCTAATATTGTTTCCAGCACAGGAAGGGTTAAGAAACTCCAGTTGTTATCTATGCAAAAGAACCACTGATCTCTCCAGGACTTTCAAAGTCCCAGAGAGCTCTGTCTTCTGAAGCTTATTATCTCAAGTTTCTGCAGAGGATGCAGAGGAAAGTTCAAAAGTCCACTAGCCTGCTCTGTTAATTCATTTAGAATGCTGAGTGTAATGTGTAAACTGCAAATATTAGAGAATTATGCAATGTTATAAAAAAAAACAAAAAAACAACGTAACTGAAAATAAAAATATGAGAATATTTTCTTTGATACTAATGTTATAGTAATTATCCATACTACACATACAATTCATTGTATCAATATTTTTTTGGGGGGGGGAGGGGGCTTCACTTTAAGTCACTTTAATGAACACTTTCAGTACTAGTAATTGAAAAAAAGAGAATACCATGATTACAAAAAAAAAAAAAATCACCCCCAAGAAGTCTAATTTGTGGTGAAAAAAACCCCAAGATATAGATAATTTAGGTGTGGTAAGTAGTGATAAAATTATTGGCGAAACAATGGGAGGAGCTCTGAAATTAGAAAATTGCTGGTGTCCACAAGGTGACTCTGAGGGCTAAAGTAGTAAAAAAAAATGATTGTTCCACTTGGTAGATTTTTTAATAGATTTGATCAGAAATGGTGGCGATGTGATCACAAATAAGATTCTTTGGTGTGCCAGATTGATATACGATCTTTCTTTCAAAATTGTACCATTAATGGGCACCTTGATTTACCACCACAGATTTTCCTTTAACAGCCCGAGTCCAGAATTTTTGTGTGCGCTCCCAGAATGTTTCAAGCGGTATAAAACCCTGACATAATATTCAATAAAATATGTTTTCCTACTTTTTATATGCCATACGGTTATCATATTTGCATTTGTGCATAAGTAATATTATTCATTTAGAAATTACACGTTCCCAAAAGTACAGCTTTTTGCTTTGGGAGTTGACTTTGCATTTTATTCATAACTGGTTTTATTCATTATGTATTGAAGGCAGAAATGCTTTCGGTGTCTCTCTGTGTCCAGCAGCTTCTCCACAGTCAGAGAATGTGTCACATTCCTCACTTGATACATTTAAGTAAACACAAGATAACATTATCTACAACTTCGGATGCGTCCACATTTCTCTGCACTGAACTTTCCAGCCCTGTGTGTGTCCCTTTGAATACTGTTTTAGCAAAAAAAAAAAATGCTGGTTGTATATAATATGCTGTAAATAATTTTTTAGAGCAAAAAAGCAATGCTGTGTTTCATTTCGCTTTAAGGTTGCGTCAGTAAAAGCAGAGGGAATAGGTTAGCAGCCCTGCTGACCATGTATTAGATTTTTTTCCCCAAAACAGGAAGCAGAAGTGGCACCTGATCACAACCAGCCAATCAGAGAATTACAAACTAATCACATGCTCATGTGCCAGTTAATAAACTCTATCCTTGTTGGGTTGATGTCCTTCTAATGCCTGTACTTACATTCCCACAATAGTAAACGCAATCTTTTCGCTCTTACATTACTTCATCATTGCCTTGTTTTAATACTTTTCCCAAAACCATGTTAACACTGTTTAAAGCAGAAATTAATCATGTCAATTAGCGGAACAATAAGTGACAGTTCCTCGGAGCTGAACGTGGCCCAACACCTTCCTTGTAGAATAAGGCTCCGTGTTGTCGCCTGGTGTTTTGGAAACAGTGATTCACGCTTCACTTTCAAAGTTTGACATTATTTTTTTTTCCCAGCATAACTGTTGCTGGTTATGTAGAGATTGTCAGGGGCTAAATTACTGCCTTTATATCACAGCTAATTGGTTTCTGACCCCAGGCGTATTAATGATCTGCTCCTGTTTGCAGGCGGATACACCCTGTTTCTAACAGCTCGACATAAAAATCTTCCTATTATGTCATTTTGCAAAGCTCTCCTAAGGCTACGTGAGCGGCCCGGGATTAGCAGGAGAACAATGCACTCAAGTGATCTCATTAGATTGTGCATAAAAGTAATGCTTCTGCTGCAACTAAATGTCCTTTTTCTTTCTTTCTTTCTTTTTTTTTTTTTTTTTTTTTTACTACTTTGTTACTCTGTGTAAGTTAATAAGGTAGAGAGTTCAAAGAGGCTTCGCTAATGAAAGCTAAACTTTTTTTATAGCCCCACTCCAGGGAAAAAATATGTATTTTATTTCGGATAGTGAGAAATGTTCCTATGCTTCCTGTCCTGACAGCCAGGATGTGGATGGACGTTCATGAATAAAGGGTACTGCTGTTACTTGGACACCGGAAATAGCCACAAATATCTGTATAATTACCAATATTCTACTATGTGATTAAAGGTATACATTTTTACCAATATTTTACTGTCACCTAACTTGACCCCATTCTCAGTTGAACCTTCCCTCTTTCGATGACTAACCCTAATCGCTCCCCTCCCCCCCCCCAACTGATGTCTAACCCTAACCAACCCCTTTAACTGTTGTCTAACCCCATCTGGCCCTCCAACTGATGTCTTAAGGTGGCCACGCACCATACAATTTTCATGCAATCTAACTGTACAATTTTTATACATTCTTACCAACATCCATGTAGTATAACAGCACTTGGTGATTGATTGTACAGCCATATTGCATGAAAATTGTATGGTGTGTGGCCACCTTTACCCTAAACAATTCTCACAACTGATGTCTAACCCTAAACAGTCCCCCAACCAATGTCTAACCCTAACCGACCTCCCCAACCGATGACTAACCCTAACCGACCCCCAACTGATGTCTAACCCTAACCATCCCCTCTAGCTGATGTCTAACCCTAACTGAAACCGCAGCAGATGCCTAATCCTAACCGTCATCCCCAGCCGCTGTCTAACCCTAACCTGGCCCCCAACCGATACATTACTCTATCTGAGCCTCCCAACCGACGTCTAACACCTTAACGACCCCCTCAACCGATGCCTAACACTAACCAATCCCCCAATCTGCGCTTATCATTAGCAGACTCTCCCCAGCCTATGCCTAACCCTAACCAATTCTCCCTAAGTGATACCCAAGACTAACAAATATCTGAGATAAATACCGGAGGTACTGTCATAGATTCCAATGTTAACAGCCGTGATTAGCAATGATAAGTGGTAAGTGTAGCTGCAGTATGCATAGAGGATGCCTTTGACTATTTTAATGGGTGCCTCCATTGGCCGGATTACAATTAGCCGCTAATCGTGGGTGTTAACATAGGAGCCTGTGGCTGAGCCCAAACGACCTGCTTCCATGGATTGATCACTCCAACAAAAACAGAGAGAGCTAGAAAAAAAAAATTTTCAGAGCAATAATGTAAAATTTCATATTTATTTATTTCATTTTGAACAGGGTCCAGAGCAACCTACGTGGGTCTCAGGGACAAGAAATGAGTGTATATATCTCCACTGGGGACACAGACTGCAGTAAGGAAAAAAATACAAAAGAACTTCTAAAGGTGGCCACTAATGACACAATTTGGTGAAAGATTGTTTACAAACGATTATTCATATGAACGATCATAAATGATCGTTTGGAGCAACTACCATGAAAATCCCCTAACCAATCTAATCAGACTAATGAAATCAATGTGATTTGCAGACCAATCCCCTCAGTTTAATTGTATTAGTTAGGTGATTTTTGTTTGTTAGTCGTCCCAAAGATCATTTCAGTTAATTTATATGAATAATAGTTCGTAAACGATCACTCTGCAAATTGTATCGTTAGTGGCCACCTTAATACTGGTTTACATTACCGAAAACTGATTTTTTTTTTCAATAGATTTAAACACTCATTCATGAATCCATCAGTTATTCTGAGACTCTCCCTAAGTTCACACCAGCACTGATCTCTGATGTTTCCACTTTAATCCTGTCCCCAGCGGAGTCACCAGTGGAATGCTGAAGGACATAAAGAACCATAATCAAATACAATGCCATTGGCAACCCTTACTTAAAGGGGATCTGAAGTGAAAATAAACTTATGTTATAATGAATTGTATGTGTAGTACAGCTAAGAAATAGAACATATAGTGACGAAGAGAGGAAAAGAAATATCCAGGAGCTACTCGCCATGGTTTGCTTCAATAAAAGTTCAACTTTTAATACAATTCTTCCAATAAAAACTTTTTCCAAGGATAAAAGGCAAAAAAAGACAGCAATACTTATCAGACAGGAGGTAGTACACAAGGTGCGGAGGCAGGTCGACGATCGTTTCGCCCCTCTATGAGGGCTTTCTCGAGACCATCTACCCCCTCTATGTGTGTCCACTCATATATACCCGAGACCCCACCCTCCCAACCAGTCACAGGCCAATGGCAGCAGCTCACCTTACCAACACACCTGTATGGTGTGAGTAGTGTCCGTCCCTCCTCCACTCAGCCAATGTACACCTACATGTCCCCTGCACGTAGCCGGCGTTGCATCCACGCAGGCGCATAACTCGGCGAAGCGCTTTCCATACGCGTCATCTATCCCGCGCCGCCAGCCGTCTATTGTGGCCATCAGTTGACGTCACCACGTACGCGTCACTCAGACGCGCAGACGCATAGGGACCTGGGGACGGGTGGCTGCCATCTTGTGGACATTTTACAAATTACATCTACATTACACAGATCCTAGTTTCCGCAGTCATACGGATCCGCGAACCAGGGGCAAAATATCGCCACCTACTGGTCACAGAACTAATTACTAACACACTATGAAATAGTAAAGTCCATAAAGTACTGGACCCACAATTGGCTTCACGCTAATAGCCTGTGACTCGATCGGGCCTCCTAGTCCCTAGTCCTATATGAGCGGCACACACCAACAGACACATTTACATCAAAGAAACATTAAAAACACCGTAACAGTCATCAAAGTGTTTATACAATATGAGCTATGCTAAACATAAATTAATGAGACCTCAATGAGGCTAGGAAACGAGGAAACCCCCCACCATGTGCCTTCCTTATCATTGGTCTCGTCAATAAACCAACCAAATCTGTGATTACATACAAGCAGACCTCTGACCTTGGAATCAAGTGATTGGGAAACAAATGTAACCACCCCACAGGTCCAAGATGCCCATCATCGGTCCAAATTACACATGGCAAAATGGTAAAAGGAGAAAAAAAAAAAAAAAAAAAAAAAAAAAAAAACACAAAAAGGTTATACATAACACTCCCAGCGGCACTCTGGGTGATGAAACAACATCCCCACATGTCTTTCGGTCATCGTGTTAGAATCAATTACAAAACATTTACAAAAACATCCCCATATCAATCCGATCGTTAAATCCTACAGGGCCCTCTGTCCCCAGTTTAATTATCCATCGACTTTCCAACTGTAGCAATTTCTCATCTCCATTAATCCCCCCTCTCCTATTCTCTACCACCTTATCTATCCCAAAAAACTTGAGACACTCAGGGTTACCCCCATGTTGGCTTCTAATGTGCTCAATAAGTCTCTTGGCTCCCTTGCCACTCTCTATAGACCTAAAGTGCTCAGAGAATCTCTCCCCCATGGGTCTGGTAGTTTTACCTATATACATTAAATTGCAAGGACAAACTACTGCATAAACTACCATTTCTGTACGGCAATTGAAAAAGTGTTGGGTTTTATAAGTGCTATTCAAGAAGGAAAACCACTTACCCTGCTTTAGGTATCTGCAATACATACATCTACTGCACATAAAATTTCCCACAACTCTTGATCGATTAAGCCACGTCCTAGTCTGTTCTGTTCTATACTCACTTTTCACTAAATAATCTTTTAAACTTTTACATTTTTTGAAAGAAATACAAGGGGGTTGGGAGCACTTATCCTTCAATAAGGGGTCGGTCTTTAAAAGGCCCCAATTTCTTTTAATCGCTCCTGCTATGTGATCTCCCAAAGGAGAGTGGGAAAAGTGCATAAAGAAGCAGTTCCTTCTGGTTTTCTCCTTTTTCTTTAAGAGAGTCTCTCTATCCAATCCCTCAGCTCTCTTCAAGGCTGAATTCAGAATGTCCTCTTTGTATCCACGGGACGAAAATCTCTTTTTTACTTCCAACATTTGTTGTCTTCCCATCTCTGGGATCGTATTATTGCGTTTCATACGCACCATCTGGCTATATGGCAGGCTTTCCTTTAAACGGTTTGGATGAAAGCTCTCACCGTGCAATACCATGTTGGAAGCTGTGGCCTTCCTGTATGTAGTTGTAATGACTTCATTTCCTATTATGCTCAACTTTAAATCAAGGAAATCTAACTCCAAACCTCCCCAATTGGAAGTAAGATGTAGATTAATATCATTATCATTCAGTACTCCTATCCAATCCTGGAACTCACTTTTACTCCCCGCCCAGACCACGAGGATATCGTCAATGTATCTGGCCCAGAGGCGGACCCGAGAGGCACTCCCCCCCCTCCCGGAAAAAACCTGCTCGAGTTCCCAGTGCCCCATGAAGAGGTTGGCAAACGTAGGGGCCACTGGGGTCCCCATCGCAGTGCCAACCTCCTGATGGTACCACCGCCCGTCGAAGAGGAAGGAGTTGCCCGTCAGGACCGCCTCCAGGCCAGCCAACACAAACGAATTCTCCTCAGGACTCTCCTGTAATAGTGGTAAAAAAGACCTAACTGCTGCCAGTCCATCATTGTGTCTTATCCTACTGTAGAGGGAGGTAACATCTATACTAGCTAGTGCATACCCCTCCCTCCACTCAAACCCCCGAAGCCTGTTCAGGACATCCGTGGAATCCAGGAGAAAAGAGGGGAGTGCCTCAACCAAAGGTCTGAGCTTAAAGTCCAAGAATTGGGACAGGCATTCAAAAACCGACCCTATTGCCGAGCAGATAGGGCGCCCAGGGGGGCATTCCATATTTTTATGCACTTTGGGGATGCAGTACCAAACGGGTTTTCTTGGGTTTGCCGGAATCAATCTGTTCGCGGATGTTCTACTCATAATGCCCGTGTCCACTGCTCCTCTAAGTAGACCTTTTAATTTCCTCATATGTCCCTCTGTTGGATCCATTCGCAATTTCCTGTAAGTAATTCCATCTTCCAATTGTTTAAGACATTCCTTTTCATACATCAATCTCGGCCACAACACGATATTTCCACCCTTGTCGGATGGTTTCACTAAGACATCTTTTTGATTTTGCAACCATTTAAGGGATTTCTTTTCTTCCACTGTGAGGTTCTGTATTGATCTCGGATAGATAAGGGCTCTAACCTCTTGCCTAACTTTATTATAAAAAACCTCTAGAGCAGACCCTGGGGTGATTTGGGGATTAAATTTGGAAGAAGGCCCAATATGGGAGGGGACCTCTAAACCCTTACTAGAGAAGACTAGATTGTTCTCATCATGATCCTCACAGATATCTCTGATCCAGGCTTGCTCAGTGTCCGAGAATTCAGTACTCAAGATCAGCGGAGTTGGTACCCTAGCAGGGGGGGGCGGTTCCTTATAAAAACCGAGTTTCTTCTGCGATTCAAAATAGCGATGACAGGCTATCTTTCTAACATTTTTGAACAGTTCTATTTCAAATTCCACCTCCTCAAATTCACTATTAGGGCAAAAATTGAGTCCCTTGCATAGCAGTGAGACACAAGATTCATCCAATTCCAGATTCGAAAGATTGATAATATCTAATTTTTGTCGTTCCTGTTCCTCTGGGAACGTCTCAGTTCCTTCTGTTCCCATGATATCTGTTGTTGTTTCTTGAGGATACCTTTTCCTTTCCCCACACTTTTTGGGTCTCTTGCGCCACCTACTGCGCCTAGCTCGTCTTCTTCCCCTAAAGGGATATCGTCCTCAGAACATGCCTCCTCCTCCATACTTGTATTGGGACTACTTAGCCAAGTGGATTGTGGGGAGCTATCTCCTGATTCATTTACCGGTTTTTTAGGGTATTTGGGGTTCTTCTTTGGACCTTGTGGTCTTGGTTTTCCTTTAGGTGGATTATTCTTTGGTGGATGTCCTTTAGGAGGGTTCCTTGGTCTACCTCTTGGGTAGGGACCACCACTTCCTCTCGGAAAGAGTCCACTCTCATTCCCACCACGCCAATCAAAGGCCTGTTTATATTCATAATCCAACTTATCTCTCAAAAACTTATCATTTTTCTCTTTCTTAACTTGTTCCTGGACGTTGATAAGCTGTTTTTCAAATTTCTTGAGGCATTCTTCAAGGTGTGACTCACTAGATTTCACCATAATAGCTTCCTTGAGCTTTTTTATTTCTTGGTCAATTTCTTCATAGTCAAGCTCATTTTCCTCTAAAACCACCTCCTGAAATCTCATTGTAAATTCCTGCATCAACTCATCACATTTTACTTTAGATGACTGTCTGACCCTTGCCTGGGCCAGTTTTTTGATGATTCGTATGCCCCTCGGGGCCCTCCGCACCTCTTTGTACTGTTTCAGGAAGACTATAGTCCAGTACTTCCTAACCTCCTTCTCCAGGGCACGTAGCAATTTTCTTTCTAACACTGGGAGTTCAAAGGTCAAAAAAGACAATTCCACTTTCTTTTCAAATAAAGGTGCTACGTCCTGACGCCCTGCGGCCAACGCTGCGTGAGCCATTGCAAACATACAGTATGCTGGGTGCATTCAGCTTAACAGTTCAATAGAATGTATGATAAACAGGCAGGTTAAAAGAGCGAGTGCACACCATTGCCTCAAAGCTTTATCACAATTATACCAGCGGTGCAACATCCAGATGAAAAACAGATTGTATCTATAGTGACGAAGAGAGGAAAAGAAATATCCAGGAGCTACTCGCCATGGTTTGCTTCAATAAAAGTTCAACTTTTAATACAATTCTTCCAATAAAAACTTTTTCCAAGGATAAAAGGCAAAAAAAGACAGCAATACTTATCAGACAGGAGGTAGTACACAAGGTGCGGAGGCAGGTCGACGATCGTTTCGCCCCTCTATGAGGGCTTTCTCGAGACCATCTACCCCCTCTATGTGTGTCCACTCATATATACCCGAGACCCCACCCTCCCAACCAGTCACAGGCCAATGGCAGCAGCTCACCTTACCAACACACCTGTATGGTGTGAGTAGTGTCCGTCCCTCCTCCACTCAGCCAATGTACACCTACATGTCCCCTGCACGTAGCCGGCGTTGCATCCACGCAGGCGCATAACTCGGCGAAGCGCTTTCCATACGCGTCATCTATCCCGCGCCGCCAGCCGTCTATTGTGGCCATCAGTTGACGTCACCACGTACGCGTCACTCAGACGCGCAGACGCATAGGGACCTGGGGACGGGTGGCTGCCATCTTGTGGACATTTTACAAATTACATCTACATTACACAGATCCTAGTTTCCGCAGTCATACGGATCCGCGAACCAGGGGCAAAATATCGCCACCTACTGGTCACAGAACTAATTACTAACACACTATGAAATAGTAAAGTCCATAAAGTACTGGACCCACAATTGGCTTCACGCTAATAGCCTGTGACTCGATCGGGCCTCCTAGTCCCTAGTCCTATATGAGCGGCACACACCAACAGGCACATTTACATCAAAGAAACATTAAAAACACCGTAACAGTCATCAAAGTGTTTATACAATATGAGCTATGCTAAACATAAATTAATGAGACCTCAATGAGGCTAGGAAACGAGGAAACCCCCCACCATGTGCCTTCCTTATCATTGGTCTCGTCAATAAACCAACCAAATCTGTGATTACATACAAGCAGACCTCTGACCTTGGAATCAAGTGATTGGGAAACAAATGTAACCACCCCACAGGTCCAAGATGCCCATCATCGGTCCAAATTACACATGGCAAAATGGTAAAAGGAGAAAAAAAAAAAAAAAAAAAAAAAAAAAAAAAACACAAAAAGGTTATACATAACACTCCCAGCGGCACTCTGGGTGATGAAACAACATCCCCACATGTCTTTCGGTCATCGTGTTAGAATCAATTACAAAACATTTACAAAAACATCCCCATATCAATCCGATCGTTAAATCCTACAGGGCCCTCTGTCCCCAGTTTAATTATCCATCGACTTTCCAACTGTAGCAATTTCTCATCTCCATTAATCCCCCCTCTCCTATTCTCTACCACCTTATCTATCCCAAAAAACTTGAGACACTCAGGGTTACCCCCATGTTGGCTTCTAATGTGCTCAATAAGTCTCTTGGCTCCCTTGCCACTCTCTATAGACCTAAAGTGCTCAGAGAATCTCTCCCCCATGGGTCTGGTAGTTTTACCTATATACATTAAATTGCAAGGACAAACTACTGCATAAACTACCATTTCTGTACGGCAATTGAAAAAGTGTTGGGTTTTATAAGTGCTATTCAAGAAGGAAAACCACTTACCCTGCTTTAGGTATCTGCAATACATACATCTACTGCACATAAAATTTCCCACAACTCTTGATCGATTAAGCCACGTCCTAGTCTGTTCTGTTCTATACTCACTTTTCACTAAATAATCTTTTAAACTTTTACATTTTTTGAAAGAAATACAAGGGGGTTGGGAGCACTTATCCTTCAATAAGGGGTCGGTCTTTAAAAGGCCCCAATTTCTTTTAATCGCTCCTGCTATGTGATCTCCCAAAGGAGAGTGGGAAAAGTGCATAAAGAAGCAGTTCCTTCTGGTTTTCTCCTTTTTCTTTAAGAGAGTCTCTCTATCCAATCCCTCAGCTCTCTTCAAGGCTGAATTCAGAATGTCCTCTTTGTATCCACGGGACGAAAATCTCTTTTTTACTTCCAACATTTGTTGTCTTCCCATCTCTGGGATCGTATTATTGCGTTTCATACGCACCATCTGGCTATATGGCAGGCTTTCCTTTAAACGGTTTGGATGAAAGCTCTCACCGTGCAATACCATGTTGGAAGCTGTGGCCTTCCTGTATGTAGTTGTAATGACTTCATTTCCTATTATGCTCAACTTTAAATCAAGGAAATCTAACTCCAAACCTCCCCAATTGGAAGTAAGATGTAGATTAATATCATTATCATTCAGTACTCCTATCCAATCCTGGAACTCACTTTTACTCCCCGCCCAGACCACGAGGATATCGTCAATGTATCTGGCCCAGAGGCGGACCCGAGAGGCACTCCCCCCCCTCCCGGAAAAAACCTGCTCGAGTTCACAGTGCCCCATGAAGAGGTTGGCAAACGTAGGGGCCACTGGGGTCCCCATCGCAGTGCCAACCTCCTGATGGTACCACCGCCCGTCGAAGAGGAAGGAGTTGCCCGTCAGGACCGCCTCCAGGCCAGCCAACACAAACGAATTCTCCTCAGGACTCTCCTGTAATAGTGGTAAAAAAGACCTAACTGCTGCCAGTCCATCATTGTGTCTTATCCTACTGTAGAGGGAGGTAACATCTATACTAGCTAGTGCATACCCCTCCCTCCACTCAAACCCCCGAAGCCTGTTCAGGACATCCGTGGAATCCAGGAGAAAAGAGGGGAGTGCCTCAACCAAAGGTCTGAGCTTAAAGTCCAAGAATTGGGACAGGCATTCAAAAACCGACCCTATTGCCGAGCAGATAGGGCGCCCAGGGGGGCATTCCATATTTTTATGCACTTTGGGGATGCAGTACCAAACGGGTTTTCTTGGGTTTGCCGGAATCAATCTGTTCGCGGATGTTCTACTCATAATGCCCGTGTCCACTGCTCCTCTAAGTAGACCTTTTAATTTCCTCATATGTCCCTCTGTTGGATCCATTCGCAATTTCCTGTAAGTAATTCCATCTTCCAATTGTTTAAGACATTCCTTTTCATACATCAATCTCGGCCACAACACGATATTTCCACCCTTGTCGGATGGTTTCACTAAGACATCTTTTTGATTTTGCAACCATTTAAGGGATTTCTTTTCTTCCACTGTGAGGTTCTGTATTGATCTCGGATAGATAAGGGCTCTAACCTCTTGCCTAACTTTATTATAAAAAACCTCTAGAGCAGACCCTGGGGTGATTTGGGGATTAAATTTGGAAGAAGGCCCAATATGGGAGGGGACCTCTAAACCCTTACTAGAGAAGACTAGATTTGATGTAAATGTGCCTGTTGGTGTGTGCCGCTCATATAGGACTAGGGACTAGGAGGCCCGATCGAGTCACAGGCTATTAGCGTGAAGCCAATTGTGGGTCCAGTACTTTATGGACTTTACTATTTCATAGTGTGTTAGTAATTAGTTCTGTGACCAGTAGGTGGCGATATTTTGCCCCTGGTTCGCGGATCCGTATGACTGCGGAAACTAGGATCTGTGTAATGTAGATGTAATTTGTAAAATGTCCACAAGATGGCAGCCACCCGTCCCCAGGTCCCTATGCGTCTGCGCGTCTGAGTGACGCGTACGTGGTGACGTCAACTGATGGCCACAATAGACGGCTGGCGGCGCGGGATAGATGACGCGTATGGAAAGCGCTTCGCCGAGTTATGCGCCTGCGTGGATGCAACGCCGGCTACGTGCAGGGGACATGTAGGTGTACATTGGCTGAGTGGAGGAGGGACGGACACTACTCACACCATACAGGTGTGTTGGTAAGGTGAGCTGCTGCCATTGGCCTGTGACTGGTTGGGAGGGTGGGGTCTCGGGTATATATGAGTGGACACACATAGAGGGGGTAGATGGTCTCGAGAAAGCCCTCATAGAGGGGCGAAACGATCGTCGACCTGCCTCCGCACCTTGTGTACTACCTCCTGTCTGATAAGTATTGCTGTCTTTTTTTGCCTTTTATCCTTGGAAAAAGTTTTTATTGGAAGAATTGTATTAAAAGTTGAACTTTTATTGAAGCAAACCATGGCGAGTAGCTCCTGGATATTTCTTTTCCTCTCTTCGTCACTATAGATACAATCTGTTTTTCATCTGGATGTTGCACCGCTGGTATAATTGTGATAAAGCTTTGAGGCAATGGTGTGCACTCGCTCTTTTAACCTGCCTGTTTATCATACATTCTATTGAACTGTTAAGCTGAATGCACCCAGCATACTGTATGTTTGCAATGGCTCACGCAGCGTTGGCCGCAGGGCGTCAGGACGTAGCACCTTTATTTGAAAAGAAAGTGGAATTGTCTTTTTTGACCTTTGAACTCCCAGTGTTAGAAAGAAAATTGCTACGTGCCCTGGAGAAGGAGGTTAGGAAGTACTGGACTATAGTCTTCCTGAAACAGTACAAAGAGGTGCGGAGGGCCCCGAGGGGCATACGAATCATCAAAAAACTGGCCCAGGCAAGGGTCAGACAGTCATCTAAAGTAAAATGTGATGAGTTGATGCAGGAATTTACAATGAGATTTCAGGAGGTGGTTTTAGAGGAAAATGAGCTTGACTATGAAGAAATTGACCAAGAAATAAAAAAGCTCAAGGAAGCTATTATGGTGAAATCTAGTGAGTCACACCTTGAAGAATGCCTCAAGAAATTTGAAAAACAGCTTATCAACGTCCAGGAACAAGTTAAGAAAGAGAAAAATGATAAGTTTTTGAGAGATAAGTTGGATTATGAATATAAACAGGCCTTTGATTGGCGTGGTGGGAATGAGAGTGGACTCTTTCCGAGAGGAAGTGGTGGTCCCTACCCAAGAGGTAGACCAAGGAACCCTCCTAAAGGACATCCACCAAAGAATAATCCACCTAAAGGAAAACCAAGACCACAAGGTCCAAAGAAGAACCCCAAATACCCTAAAAAACCGGTAAATGAATCAGGAGATAGCTCCCCACAATCCACTTGGCTAAGTAGTCCCAATACAAGTATGGAGGAGGAGGCATGTTCTGAGGACGATATCCCTTTAGGGGAAGAAGACGAGCTAGGCGCAGTAGGTGGCGCAAGAGACCCAAAAAGTGTGGGGAAAGGAAAAGGTATCCTCAAGAAACAACAACAGATATCATGGGAACAGAAGGAACTGAGACGTTCCCAGAGGAACAGGAACGACAAAAATTAGATATTATCAATCTTTCGAATCTGGAATTGGATGAATCTTGTGTCTCACTGCTATGCAAGGGACTCAATTTTTGCCCTAATAGTGAATTTGAGGAGGTGGAATTTGAAATAGAACTGTTCAAAAATGTTAGAAAGATAGCCTGTCATCGCTATTTTGAATCGCAGAAGAAACTCGGTTTTTATAAGGAACCGCCCCCCCCTGCTAGGGTACCAATTCCGCTGATCTTGAGTACTGAATTCTCGGACACTGAGCAAGCCTGGATCAGAGATATCTGTGAGGATCATGATGAGAACAATCTAGTCTTCTCTAGTAAGGGTTTAGAGGTCCCCTCCCATATTGGGCCTTCTTCCAAATTTAATCCCCAAATCACCCCAGGGTCTGCTCTAGAGGTTTTTTATAATAAAGTTAGGCAAGAGGTTAGAGCCCTTATCTATCCGAGATCAATACAGAACCTCACAGTGGAAGAAAAGAAATCCATTAAATGGTTGCAAAATCAAAAAGATGTCTTAGTGAAACCATCCGACAAGGGTGGAAATATCGTGTTGTGGCCGAGATTGATGTATGAAAAGGAATGTCTTAAACAATTGGAAGATGGAATTACTTACAGGAAATTGCGAATGGATCCAACAGAGGGACATATGAGGAAATTAAAAGGTCTACTTAGAGGAGCAGTGGACACGGGCATTATGAGTAGAACATCCGCGAACAGATTGATTCCGGCAAACCCAAGAAAACCCGTTTGGTACTGCATCCCCAAAGTGCATAAAAATATGGAATGCCCCCCTGGGCGCCCTATCTGCTCGGCAATAGGGTCGGTTTTTGAATGCCTGTCCCAATTCTTGGACTTTAAGCTCAGACCTTTGGTTGAGGCACTCCCCTCTTTTCTCCTGGATTCCACGGATGTCCTGAACAGGCTTCGGGGGTTTGAGTGGAGGGAGGGGTATGCACTAGCTAGTATAGATGTTACCTCCCTCTACAGTAGGATAAGACACAATGATGGACTGGCAGCAGTTAGGTCTTTTTTACCACTATTACAGGAGAGTCCTGAGGAGAATTCGTTTGTGTTGGCTGGCCTGGAGGCGGTCCTGACGGGCAACTCCTTCCTCTTCGACGGGCGGTGGTACCATCAGGAGGTTGGCACTGCGATGGGGACCCCAGTGGCCCCTACGTTTGCCAACCTCTTCATGGGGCACTGGGAACTCGAGCAGGTTTTTTCCGGGAGGGGGGGGAGTGCCTCTCGGGTCCGCCTCTGGGCCAGATACATTGACGATATCCTCGTGGTCTGGGCGGGGAGTAAAAGTGAGTTCCAGGATTGGATAGGAGTACTGAATGATAATGATATTAATCTACATCTTACTTCCAATTGGGGAGGTTTGGAGTTAGATTTCCTTGATTTAAAGTTGAGCATAATAGGAAATGAAGTCATTACAACTACATACAGGAAGGCCACAGCTTCCAACATGGTATTGCACGGTGAGAGCTTTCATCCAAACCGTTTAAAGGAAAGCCTGCCATATAGCCAGATGGTGCGTATGAAACGCAATAATACGATCCCAGAGATGGGAAGACAACAAATGTTGGAAGTAAAAAAGAGATTTTCGTCCCGTGGATACAAAGAGGACATTCTGAATTCAGCCTTGAAGAGAGCTGAGGGATTGGATAGAGAGACTCTCTTAAAGAAAAAGGAGAAAACCAGAAGGAACTGCTTCTTTATGCACTTTTCCCACTCTCCTTTGGGAGATCACATAGCAGGAGCGATTAAAAGAAATTGGGGCCTTTTAAAGACCGACCCCTTATTGAAGGATAAGTGCTCCCAACCCCCTTGTATTTCTTTCAAAAAATGTAAAAGTTTAAAAGATTATTTAGTGAAAAGTGAGTATAGAACAGAACAGACTAGGACGTGGCTTAATCGATCAAGAGTTGTGGGAAATTTTATGTGCAGTAGATGTATGTATTGCAGATACCTAAAGCAGGGTAAGTGGTTTTCCTTCTTGAATAGCACTTATAAAACCCAACACTTTTTCAATTGCCGTACAGAAATGGTAGTTTATGCAGTAGTTTGTCCTTGCAATTTAATGTATATAGGTAAAACTACCAGACCCATGGGGGAGAGATTCTCTGAGCACTTTAGGTCTATAGAGAGTGGCAAGGGAGCCAAGAGACTTATTGAGCACATTAGAAGCCAACATGGGGGTAACCCTGAGTGTCTCAAGTTTTTTGGGATAGATAAGGTGGTAGAGAATAGGAGAGGGGGGATTAACCACCCTGGCGTTCTATTAAGATCGCCAGGGCAGCTGCATGAGGGTTTTTTTTAAATAAAAAAAAAACTATTTCATGCAGCCAACTGAAAGTTGGCTGCATGAAAGCCCACTAGATGGCGCTCCGGAGGCGTTCTTCTGATCGCCTCCGGCGGCCAAAAGTAACACGGAAGGCCGCAATGAGCGGCCTTCCGTGTTTTGTTTACTTCGTCGCCATGGCGACGAGCGGAGTGACGTCATGGACGTCAGCCGACGTCCTGACGTCTGCCGCCTCCGATCCAGCCCTTAGCGCTGGCCGGAACTATTTGTTCCGGCTGCGCAGGGCTCAGGCGGCTGGGGGGACCCTCTTTCGCCGCTGCTCGCGGCGGATCGCCGCAGAGCGGCGGCGATCGGGCAGCACACGCGGCTGGCAAAGTGCCGGCTGCGTGTGCTGCTCTTTATTTGATCAAAATCGGCCCAGCAGGGCCTGAGCGGCACCCTCTGGCGGTAATGGACGAGCTGAGCTCGTCCATACCGCTAAGGTGGTTAATGGAGATGAGAAATTGCTACAGTTGGAAAGTCGATGGATAATTAAACTGGGGACAGAGGGCCCTGTAGGATTTAACGATCGGATTGATATGGGGATGTTTTTGTAAATGTTTTGTAATTGATTCTAACACGATGACCGAAAGACATGTGGGGATGTTGTTTCATCACCCAGAGTGCCGCTGGGAGTGTTATGTATAACCTTTTTGTGTTTTTTTTTTTTTTTTTTTTTTTTTTTTTTTTTTTTTTCTCCTTTTACCATTTTGCCATGTGTAATTTGGACCGATGATGGGCATCTTGGACCTGTGGGGTGGTTACATTTGTTTCCCAATCACTTGATTCCAAGGTCAGAGGTCTGCTTGTATGTAATCACAGATTTGGTTGGTTTATTGACGAGACCAATGATAAGGAAGGCACATGGTGGGGGGTTTCCTCGTTTCCTAGCCTCATTGAGGTCTCATTAATTTATGTTTAGCATAGCTCATATTGTATAAACACTTTGATGACTGTTACGGTGTTTTTAATGTTTCTTTGATGTAAATGTGCCTGTTGGTGTGTGCCGCTCATATAGGACTAGGGACTAGGAGGCCCGATCGAGTCACAGGCTATTAGCGTGAAGCCAATTGTGGGTCCAGTACTTTATGGACTTTACTATTTCATAGTGTGTTAGTAATTAGTTCTGTGACCAGTAGGTGGCGATATTTTGCCCCTGGTTCGCGGATCCGTATGACTGCGGAAACTAGGATCTGTGTAATGTAGATGTAATTTGTAAAATGTCCACAAGATGGCAAACACCCGTCCCCAGGTCCCTATGCGTCTGCGCGTCTGAGTGACGCGTACGTGGTGACGTCAACTGATGGCCACAATAGACGGCTGGCGGCGCGGGATAGATGACGCGTATGGAAAGCGCTTCGCCGAGTTATGCGCCTGCGTGGATGCAACGCCGGCTACGTGCAGGGGACATGTAGGTGTACATTGGCTGAGTGGAGGAGGGACGGACACTACTCACACCATACAGGTGTGTTGGTAAGGTGAGCTGCTGCCATTGGCCTGTGACTGGTTGGGAGGGTGGGGTCTCGGGTATATATGAGTGGACACACATAGAGGGGGTAGATGGTCTCGAGAAAGCCCTCATAGAGGGGCGAAACGATCGTCGACCTGCCTCCGCACCTTGTGTACTACCTCCTGTCTGATAAGTATTGCTGTCTTTTTTTGCCTTTTATCCTTGGAAAAAGTTTTTATTGGAAGCCGTTCTGCCGGGTCCCCGCCACTCATAGCCCCCTCGGACGGCTCCCGACCCCACAGCCAGGGTCGGGCTCTCTGCCTGTATCAAGATGGCCGCCGGCCCTGGCCGCGGCTGCGCACTCTGCATTGCCGCTAGTGCGGCTGCAACAGGATGCGTGGATCGGAGGGCTGGCCCTGGAGCTGCGCAGCCGCACTAGCGGCAATGCGGAGTGCGCAGCCGCGGCCAGGGCCGGCGGCCATCTTGATACAGACAGAGAGCCCGACCCTGGCTGTGGGGTCGGGAGCCGTCCGGGGGGGCTATGAGCGGCGGGGACCCGGTGGAATGGCACGGAGGGCGCGGACGGCGTCCTCCGTGTCCTACAAAGTTACACAGGTATATAACTTTTTTATGTTTTTTTTAAACATTTGGCCTCGGAAGTCCTTTAAGAAACTTCACTTGTTATCTATGCAAAGAGCTGCTCTGAGATCTCTGACTAATTTAGTCAGAGAACAGAGCTATTTATTGAAGCACTTATACATCAAAGAGACAGTGAAAGACAACTTCAGATAACATATTACTGCAGGGAAGTTCAAAGGGTCATCTCTGCTCTGTTTCATGGTTTAAAATGCAGAGTGTAGTTTGTAAACTGCAAATATTAGAGAATGATGTAGACAGTGTTATAAAAAAAAAGCTATATCATTGAAAAAAAAATATAAGACTCTTTTCTTTGCTATTCATGTTCTATTAATTACCGTATTTTTCGGAATATAAGACGCACTTTTTCTTCCCCAAAACTGGGGGGAAAAAGTAGGTGCGTCTTATATTCTAAAGGTGCGGTATTTTGGCCCCCATGATATACTTACCGGATCCTGCCGCCGCGATCCTCTTCTCCTGCGGTAATCCAAGGGTCCCAGCTGTCATCCGAGGGTCCCAGCCGCCATGCAGGATCATGCTTGTTTAGTATCCCAGCCGCCGGCTCCTCTTCGCTGCAGTTCCCGTAGGCAGACTGCAGCCTTTCTGTGTACCCGCTCTGCCGATCCACCGACATCCTCCATAGTTACGGCGTCCTCTTCCTGGTTACAGTGCCCTCTACTCTGTGACGAGCGGCGCACGTGTAACGCATGACGTCAGGCGCACGTGCACCGCTCGTCACACAGTAGGGGCCACTGTAACCAGGAAAAAGACGCCGTAACTATGGAGGATGTCGGCGGATTGGCAGCGTGGGTACACAGCTAAGCTGCAGTGGAGGATGCATGGAGGATGTCTGCGCATCAGCAACAAGATTAATGCCCGGAAGAAGTCGCTTCTGCTGCAAATTGCGACGTCATTTGGGGCGGGTGGTGCTCGGTCTCTCCTCCCTTCCCTCATTCGGTAAGAGCCTTCACTTTAATCACGGCAGCCTGGGGTTGCTCTTTTGCTCACAAAGTTTATTCCTTTGATGTGGGTAACGTTCGTTTTCTGATTCCTCCTTTCTCACGCTGTGAGGTCTGTTCTTTTCACACTCAGCAGCCTTGTGCTGCTTTCTTTATTGCACAGTGTCACTATTGTTGGTTTGGATTGCCATTTCTTTACGGTTTTTCTTCTATGCACTTTATTTTTGGTACCTTTGCTCTAAATTGCATATTAGCACGCTTTGCACTTTTGGTTCTTCCATGTTCCTGGACTTATCAACTGAATATTTATTGTTATTTATTTTGCACTGGCTCTTTGTGCATTATTGTTCAGGTATATGTCAGGATGAGACGCTCCTGCACCATAGACACACCTAGGTTTATGGTAGTTTATTTTTTAATTTTCCAGATTTTTGCCCTCTAAAACTAGGTGCGTCTTATATGCCGGAGCGTCTTATATTCCGAAAAATACGGTATCTGTACTACACATGCAATTCATTATGCAGACAAAGACAAATAACATTTCTATCGCACTTTCCTCCTGGTGGACTTAAAGCACCAGAGCTGCAGCCACTAGGAGGCACTCTATAATGTTAGGTAAACTTGCCTAAGGTCTCCTACTGAATAGGTGCTGGCTTACTGAACAGGCAGACCCGAGATTCAAACCCTGTTTTTTTTTTGTTTTGCTTCAGTGTCACTTTAAAGGACATAGAGTAGTAGGGGTGTCTCAGCACCCTAGAGAAAAAGACACAGAAGACTAAAAAACGGGAGCCCAATAGCGCAATATGTTTTCATATACAGGATACCAACAGGTAAGGCAATCATACTACTCACAAAGGCGGGTTGCAGAAGGGCAACCGACCACAAGAAGCAGGTGGAGACAACAAACACGACTCCACTCGGGGTGGTCCAGTGTACCTGGGTGAGGTCACTCACCTTGGTAAAAGTGATAGAATATCGCTATGGTTTAAACCATGTGTGGACTGCAGAGACCCCTCCAACAGTGAGTGTTGGGGTTACGTAAAGCACAATTTGGGTAAAGAGTTGCCCCAGTCACAGTGTGAATAAAATTGGATTAAAAACAAGATAAAATCGAAAAAAATGAGGTGGCTACCTCAATGACGACATCTTTGTATAGACAAAGAAATATTCATTTAGCACAGGCAACACGTTTTACAGGTCTAAGCCCACTTCCTCAGGTCAATAACAGTGCCAATTGCAAATAGCCGATCAGCATAGAGAGCCTCTCTGCCTTCCCTCAGCCACTCCAGACCATTCCTCCTCAGTCAGGACAGCAGTACCACCTCCTCCCTTCTGCTGTGCAAGTCAAATGAAACACAGTTGCTCTCCTGCCTCCCCCCTCCTCACTCACTGTCAGACTCCTCACACAGCACAACAAGCTGCTTTTCCCCAATGATGACCTCTTCACCGCGCTCTCCTCTTTGCTCTCCTACTCTGATTGCACATTATTTGTGTAAACACAGTACAAACATGCTGCCCCTGCAATCTCTGCGCCTGATGCAAACGTTTCACCGTGCTTCATGAGAGAACTGGCCTAGCCCCCCCTCCCCCCCCCCCCCCCCAGTGACCTCCTCTTCTTCCAGCACACACACTGACCTCAATCTCCCCAGAACCCACAGTGACCTCTCCCTCCCCTAGCAGGACTTTTACACCCACAGTGACCTCTCCCTCCCCTAGCAGCACTTTTACACCCACAGTGACCTCTCCCTCCCCTAGAAGCACTTTTACACCCACAGTGACCTCTCCCTCCCCTAGCAGCACTTTTATACCCACAGTGGCCTCATTCCTCCCAGCACCAACAGCAATCCTGTAACCCCCACTATAGCAAGCACTCACATGACACCCGGAACCTGCTTAAAACATTAAACACAGCCAGTACCCCTCTCTATGACAAGAACAGACATAGCACTCAGTACTAGCCACATTGCACTCGGTACCCACAAGTCACGCATTATTCCCCCCCCCCCATCCGGGCGCTTACGTGTGCAAGTGCGGAGAAGCCGATGACCCAGGTTGGTGGCCACTTCAGAGGGGACCCCAGGACACGGGCAGAGAGTGGAGCTGTGGTGCGGGACTCATAGGCTTCTAGGGGCTCGAGGAGGCCCCAATCTGGTTTTCTTTTTATCGGCTCATGTAACCTTTAAGCTGCTTTTAGGCCTTTAGAAGTCAGGAGGCTGGGGGAGGAGCTTTGCCCAGGCTGTGTTGTTTAGCTGCAGAAAGGAGAAAGCTGGAGGCACAGCACTGATTTTGATGTCTGTATTTGTGCAGTCAGTGTAGCTGTGCTGTCTTAGTCATAGGATTGGCTGGAGCAACACAAAATACATTAGCATGTAAGTCATTTCGCACATACCGTATTTTCTCTGTGTACTTAACTGCCTGGCCTACAGTTCAGCTTTAAATGTTGTCAGCGGGCATTAAGCTTACAAGCGGCACTTCCACTTTTCCCTCGGCCCCATTAAGCTTTCAGCATTAGTCATTATTTTTCCTTCGGCTAACGTTTCAGCCAGGATATGCTATGCAAATTAAAAATAATCAACCAAATATTACAGAGCTTTTTTTGTAAATCTTTATTTCTTACAGTAAGCCTTGGCATTCAGGGAAGGGATCAGAGTAATGGCTAACGCACATGTCCAGAGGATTGTGGGAAACGGCTTTTCCGGTCTGTGGTGGACAGAGCTGGTGTCATGGTGGCGAGCCAGCTTGGCTGGCCTGCCCGCCTTATTAGATTTCTACGGAGAGCAAGCAATATTTTGGGAAATAGAGTCTATCCCCATTCGTATTTTTCATTGTGTTTTTCCATCTACTGGATTGATTTCACTGGCTAAGTTGGTAGCTGAGCTGGAAGAGCCGGGATGAAAAGCTAAACAGCCACACTATTGCAAAGAGAAGCGGGTAGCTGATCTATTGTCCCTATTACAGAACAGAACTTACAGCAACTTAACCAGGGGCTTAACTACATTGGGCCGGGCCCCTCCACAGAGATCTGTTAGCTGCGCCCCAGGCCAGAGCTAGGGGTGCCTGAACATAATGCAGAGCGGCAGCAGAGCTGAACGTTATACATTACCTGCTCCCAGCAGTGATACAGGTAATTTTTCACTTCCTCTTCAGTTTGCAAGTGCCGCGCAGCCAGTCACCTTGCCACCCACATCAGTCCCATGTCATGTGACGGGGACAGAAGCTGCATGCTGATTGGCTGACTGCATGGCACTTACAAACGGAAGAAGTAAAGAAAGATCTGTATAACCGCCAGGACAAGGGATCAGCTTCCGCATCACATTATACAGGACTAAGGACTAAGGGGCTGGGGAAGTGAGGTGGGGTATATGTCCAAGGTAAGGTTGAAATACAATAACAGAGGCGCCAAGCAGAATAAAATTAGTTAAAATTGTTAAAAAGGGGGAAGTGGGTGGAAGTGGGTGGACTCACCTCCCTTCTGAAAAAAAGGGCCGGACAATGGACAGTTTACTTGCAGTCTAAAGTAACATGTATTAGTAACTCCAAGTGCAACGCGTTTCACAGGTAACAGTCCCGCTTCTTCAGGCAAACGATTTTTGGAGGGTGCAAAATCAGTTCATGAACCAGGTAGAGCCTGAAGAAGCGTGACTGTTACCCGTGAAACGCGTTGCACTTTTGGAGTTACTAATAAATGTTACTTTAGACTGTAAGTAACCTGTCCATTGTCCGGCCCTTTTTTTCAGAAGGGAGGTGAGTCCACCCACTTCCCCCTTTTTAACAATTTTAACTAATTTTATTCTGCTTGGCGCCTCTGTTATCGTATTTCAATATTATCTAGTCCACCCTTGGTGGAGGGGTGTATCCCCATTTTCTCCTATCTACAGAGAGCGACTTTTTAAACCTGAGCGGGGTCAGGTTACAATTCTCCCCGCCGGCCTGTCCAGTGGTTGCCTTTGTGGCGACCCACCCTTGTGAGTATAATCATCTAATTTATTCACAACAGATCTCTCCATATTAACATACTGCACCATATTGGGCTCTCGGTTTCTCCCCCATTTTTCAAGTCCATGGTAAGGGGCTGGTAAGGGGTTGGAGCTATGAAGATACCAGGAAAACCATGGGTCTTTGAGGCCTGCTTGAATGAGTTGAAGGTGGGGGCAAGCATAATGTGGGGAGAGAGTTCCATAGAGTAGGGCATGTTTGATGGGACATGCCTGTTCTTTGCCAGATCAATACTAGTGTGGTATGGGAGTGGTAGGTGGGTGATATTTGCATAGCTTTGTAACATAATGAGCAGTAAAAAGCTGCAGTGGTGAAATCGATATAAGGCATATTATTTCTCCTGAAATCTTGTCTAATATCTATTGGTTTAGCCCAGGCATGGGCAAACTTTGCCCTCCAGTCCCACAATGCATTTGCCTTTATGAGTCATGACTGTGGCTGTAAGACTCCTGCAATGCATTGTGGGACTTGCAGTTCCTTAACAGCTGGAGGGCCAAGTTTGCCCATGCCTAGTTTAGCCACTTCCCCACTATGGGCTTTTTCCCTTAAAAAATAGAGCAATTTTCACATTTCAAACGCCTCCCATTAATTCGCCAATAACTTTATCACTACTTATCACTGCTAAATGATTTGTACATTTTACCACAAATTAGGCTTTCTTTGAGTGGTATTTTTTGCTAAGAATTATTTTATTTCATATGCATTTTAAAGTGAAGAATAAGAAAAAAATTGAAAAAATTTATAATTTCTTACTTTTCGGCTATAATAGATTTTAAATAAAATGTGCTACGACAGATAAAACCCACACATTTTATTTGCCTATTTGTTCTGGTTATTACACCATTCATTATTCTTATTAATTTTGATTTATAAAGAGCCAACATATTCCGTGGTGCTGTACAATGTAAGAAATGTACATGGGGTACATAATAATACAGACAAATGGTATACTATACACCAATATACAAAATACAGAATTGGTGACAAAATACAGAATCTATACAAAATATAGAATTGGTGATGACCCTGACAAAAGTAACATGAGGAATAAAATGTATATTGAATTCCAAGACACAAAAGGTCGAGAGAGCCCTGCCCTTGGGAGCTTACAATCTAAAGGAATAGGGGGAAAACAAGAAGTGGGGTAGTATACAATAAATGTACCTAGAGCCACTGTGTTTTAGGGTATCGAGTAGGAGTGCAACTTGGCCCTAGGACAAAAGACAAAGTGGAAATCGCCTAAGGTGTATGCTTGTCGGAAAAAGTCAGTAATACCATTTAAATTATGTCCCTAATACAATGTATAGCGACAATATTTTATATGGAAATAAAGGAGAAAAGGTATTTTTTGGTTAAGGGCTCTTCCTCTGACACAGGAGTTGAATCTTGGCTATCTTCCTGTTTAGTAAGCCATCATCTATTCAGAAGGAGACCTTGGGCAACACTCCTTAACACTGCTACTGCCTATAGAGCGCGTCCTAGTGGCTGCAGCTCTGACGTTTTGAGTCCACCAGAAGAAAAGCGCAATATGACTATTCTGTGTCTTGTCTTGTCATTCCACTATATATCATTGTGGTGCCTATTTAAGAAGTCAGCCATTTTGCCAAATTTATACTTTAAAATATCATCCCGTCATAACTTATACTTGGCTATAAAATGCTGATTAATTAAAAAAAAAAATACAGAAAAAAATACAGAAAAAAAAAATGTCACCCATCTCCCCCTCCTCAGGTATAATTAATGACCTGAGCTGAGACAGAAACCGTATTTTACAAACACAAGTGACAAAAGTGGCCAGACACAGTTTCCATTTAGCACAAGCAAGCCAGGCCTCGGCAACAAGCTGTCACCCCTAGGAAATGCGCGCATTTTTCAGAGAGGCGCTGTGTTTGCTATTTATCTTAGGCGCGGATCAAAAACAAAAATGCACAGGAAAAGAAAACTTGCATAAACAACATTTGAATTTATGGAAGGTATTGAAAGACTGCGGTTCCATTCAGCCGTGGAACAAGTGAATGGCTTCAAGTAGGTGTTGGTTTGATTCAGAATTTCCATGGCTATTTAAGGTGTTAATCCTCTTCTAGCAGAGACAGTAAGGTAGTTAAACGCTGTCTTCTCACTCGCCCTGAGGATTTTCAGAGGCATCGGCTAAGGCCGTGTCTTGACGCTTCCTCCCTGTCCCCATAACTAAAATATTCCTCGCTCCCTTTTAAGTCATCGTAAAAATTAGGAAACAAAGACCATTTGGATGGCGTCTCCCAAATGACTTGATGCCAGCCGCAAACTTTAAAGCTTTTAAGAATTTTAAATTAAAAAGGCCAATAAAATATAAGAAGCTTTTTTTATTGTGGCAGGCCTACATTTTCCCCTGCAGACAGACAGCGGAATCTCTGCTTATTAAATGTACTTAAAAAATGATGGACTGGAGTCACCCGTATTTTCCAAACGACAAGAAAGAATTCACCTATTCAGTAATCAACGCAAATTGCTTTCATTCATTCACCCCATACTTTGGTACAAATTAGGAGTTTTTGTTTGTTTGTTTTTATGCATGGATGCAAAAAAAAGCTCAAAATAAAGATACCCATACCCTCATCGATTTCTGCCATCGCTATATGGCAGATTCGACTGCTCTGATAGAATCGGCTAGAAATCGATGCAGCAGGCAGCATGATCGATCGACCCAGCGATTTCTGGCTGAATTAGATTAATTTACTTGATCGATCCGGATGAAAAATCTCAGCCGATTAGCTGCTGGTGGCCGATCGATGGCCCAAAGCATTGGATCAAACAGTGCAATGTTGCATTTCGATGGATTTTCAATAGATTTCATAATGAAATCTATTGGAAATCTGTTCCTAGTGTGTGGCACACATCAGATAGATTCCTATCAGATTCGACCTGACAGGCATCTGACAGAAATCTATCTGATGGTTGAATCTGCTGGAAATATATAAGTGTATGGCCACCTTTAGTCAAAATGCTAAAACATTAAGATACACAAGCATTTTCTCGAACGTTATCTCGGTTATTTTTCATCCAAATTTATATAATGCATGCTCATCATCACCCAGTGCCAAAAATAAAAAAGTAATAAAGTTACGTAAACGTAAACCAGGGATGGATTTACCATAAGGCACTGTAGGCACTTGTCTACAGGCGCGTGATGATGGAAAAGCGGCTTACTCCCCTCCCGTAGTGTCTCCTTCCTTCCCAATACAGAGACCCAAGCAGAGCATAAATTAGAGGTTATTCATCCTGCTCTCTGCATTCCAGTGACGAGATCTCCCTTTAGTCGGAGGCATCACTAGATACTTAACACTGAGGGTACCTCTGGCTACCTAATGCTAGGGGACACCTGTAGCTACCTATGATGATGGGCAAGGGAAGTAAGGGAGAAGTGACAGCTGGACCAGCCAGCACACTTGCGGTATGGTTTGGGGGGAGGGGTGTTTGCAGGTTCATGGAGGGCGAAGTCTAAGCTGTATCTGTGCCTACAGGCTCCAGCAATGTAAATCCGGGCCTGTGGGGAGGGGGGAAACATACTTACCTCAGTAGTTGGAAGCCTCCGGATGGTCCAAAATCGCTCCTAGATCCTCCAGCAGCCCACTATTCCAGTGCAGTGTCCCTTTTATCTACTGGCTGTGGTCCCAGCTGAGGACGAGCGCATCTAAGGTCAGCATATAAAAGTGTGGTCCACGCATGCCTAGTAGAACGTAGTTGCCATTGCATGTTTTTTTTTCCTCTGTGCATGAAGATTTTGATCTGCTGGGCATGCATGGACTGTACCTGCGCAGCGCATGCCCAGGAGTTCTGGTTCACTGTTAGCTTGCTGGGCAATGTGTAACTCTACATGTCCAGTCCAGATGTGCTCATCAATGCCCGACTCATGGACAGCAGAAATCTATTTCACACGCTTCTATTGAATAGGTATAGAGCAGGGGTGCCCACACTTTTTCGGCTCGCGAGCTACTTTTAAATTTGCCGAGGCCAGGAGATCTACCAACGTCTCAAATGCTAAGCACGCCCCCCCCCCCCCCCCCCCGCGTAGGTTAGCCAGGTATATGTGCCTGCAGCATAGGTTGCGTGCCCTCAGTGTAGGTTAGCCAGGTATATGGGCCCTCAGTGTAGGTTAGCCAGGTATATGGGCCCTCAGTGTAGGTTTGCCAGGTATATGGGCCCTCAGTGTAGGTTTGCCAGGTATATGGGCCCTCAGTGTAGGTTTGCCAGGTATAGGGGCCCTCAGTGTAGATTAGCCAGGTATAGGGGCCCCCAGTGTAGGTTAGCCAGGTATAGGGGCCCCCAGTGTAGGTTAGCCAGGTATAGGGGCCCCCAGTGTAGGTTAGCCAGGTATAGGGGCCCCCAGTGTAGGTTAGCCAGGTATAGGGCCCCCCAGTGTAGGTAAGCCAGGTATAGGGCCCCCCAGTGTAGGTTAGCCAGGTATAGGGCCCCCCAGTGTAGGTTAGCCAGGTATAGGGCCCCCCAGTGTAGGTTAGCCAGGTATAGGTCCCTTCAGTGTAGGTTAGCCAGGTATAGGGCCCCCCAGTGTAGGTTAGCCAGGTATAGGGCCCCCCAGTGTAGGTTAGCCAGGTATAGGCCCCCCCCCCAGTGTAGGTTAGCCAGGTATAGGGCCCCCCAGTGTAGGTTAGCCAGGTATAGGTCCCTTCAGTGTAGGTTAGCCAGGTATAGGGCCCCCCAGTGTAGGTTAGCCAGGTATAGGGCCCCCCAGTGTAGGTTAGCCAGGTATAGGGCCCCCCAGTGTAGGTTAGCCAGGTATAGGGCCCCCCAGTGTAGGTTAGCCAGGTATAGGGCCCCCCAGTGTAGGTTAGCCAGGTATAGGGCCCCCCAGTGTAGGTTAGCCAGGTATATGTACCTGCAGGCGGAGGAGAAGAGGCGGCGAGGAGAGACTCTGGCAGGCCAATGGGATGTAGGAGAGAAGCGGCGGCGAAGAGAGAGGCGGCGCGGCCGCTACGTCATGGCTGGGGGCGGCGCCGGGCACGTTACACACGCACATTACACAGGCTGCCCTCCGCCGCCCCCAGCCATGACGCAGCGGACGCGCCGCCTCTCTCCTCCCTCTCTCCTCGCCTGCATGCATTCTATTGGCCAGCGGCCAGCAGCTAAACACGAGCTGCTGGCCGCAACAAACATTAACGAGACGCGGCCAAGAGGCCGCGATCTACCAAGGAGGCGGTCGCGATCTACCGGTAGATCGCGATCGACCTGTTGGGCAGCCCTGGTATAGAGGGATCCTGGGCTGAAACGGTGGGCTGGCTGTAGGAGGATTCATGAAGTCACTGGACCTTCCAAGTCATCTGACTTGTTTTTTATAACTCATTTCATGTGTCCATTATACTATAAAGTTTATAGCACACCTAGCACCTATAGTTCAAGTCTATGCAGGGGTGTAGCAATAGGGGGTGCAGAGGTTGCGACTGCATTAGGGCCCTTGGGCCAGAGGGGCTCCGAGGGGTCCTCCCTCAACTTTAGTATTTGCTCTCTATTGGTCCTGTGCTCATAATAATCACTTCTATAGGTACTTTGAATAGTGGTAATCAGTAACAAGCTGCTCCCCATCCCCTTCTTGCACCTCTGACACTGTAGTTGCCTTTGGCAGGTTTTGGTGCGCCGTATCAATTGTTATGTATAGAGTGCTTGGAAGCCCCAATGTAAAATTTGGCCATAAACCAGCATGTTGCAAAGCAGTAGGATTTGTTCACGTAAGTCTGTTTGGAAAGGATCCGTTCAGTTCGTTCTGACAAGTGGTGCACAAGTACTGTGTGTGTCTTGCATGACTTTTCCGGATCAACCAGATGAAACGGATTCAGGCTGAGGCCGAAAGGAATCAATGCTAGCCAACTGAATGGACAGTGTTTCACTAAGTCTGGTCGACATTCGCCACGTACGTTTTGTGAGTTTGTACTCACCTGTTGCCATCTCATTCCCACTCCTCTACTGCTGTTGGCACTGCCACTCATGTCCACTGCACAGGAGAAGCACCAGTATACAGATCCAAGCCCTATCAGAAGCATCAGGATACCACTGGTTTGCAAAAGACTAATGAGAATCATCCCTTCTTTGACAGAGGACTCCCATTGGTCTCTTGCAATAGAAGGAGCCTAATGCTTTTGCTAGGGCTCAGATGTGTATAACGGCACTTCTCCACCCAGTGGACATGAGTGGCAGTGCCAGCAGTAGCAGAATAATGCGAATGTGACGGTGACAGGTAAACCGAGAGGGTGAAGGGGGGGGGGGGGGGGTTGCACATCCCTAAAAACATGCTGCAATTCACTGGTTATTCGCTCATGCATGCCCCATTTCTATTAGGCTGAAAATGCATGCCCTGAGTCCAAAGCAAATGCTACATTCATTAAACTATGGAGGAGCTTTGGCTTCAACTATAGTTTGCATGCAAAGTATATTATACTGGACACTTGCACCACAGTGAGAACACCTCATCTTCCTTAGCTTCCGCACGGAACCGTGACATATCTTCCTCCGCAGCCACCGCTGCTACTACTAGCACCACATCCACCCCACTTGACACTTCGCAGGAGTTATTTGGTGGAGAATTAACTAGAGATGGCTCAAACCTCCAATTTTAGGTTCGCGAACCTCGAACGTGAACTTCCGCAAAAGTTTGGTTCGTGCGAACCTTCGCGAACTGCAATAGACTTCAATGGGGAGGTGAACTTTGAAAACTAGAAACATTTATGCTCGCCACAAAAGTGATGGAAAAGATGTTTCAAGGGGTCTAACACCTGGAGGGGGGAATGGCGGAGTGGGATACACGGCAAATGTCCCGGGGAAAAATCAGGATTTGACGCACAGCTGCTTTTTAAGGGCAGAAATCACATTGCATGCTAAATTGGAGGCCTAAAGTGCCTTAAAACATCTTGCATGTGTATACATCAATCAGGTAGTGTAATTAGTGTACTGCTTCAAACTGACACACTAAACTCACTGTGTAACGCACCACACACAGCTGTTTGTGTAGTGACGGCCGTGCTGGACTGGTGCGCACCATGGCCAGAGTGAAGGCGATGGCGGTTTTCAAGCCCATATGGTCGGGCTGAGGTAGCTGAATGACAGAACAACAGTGACTGAATGTCCAGCTGATCCAATTTGGTCTGTCCACAATGAAGCAACGACCTTATTATCTATCTTCTTGGGTAGAAGAAGCCGGTCATTGCTTCATTGTGATACGCAAGACCCTTCACCACGGCAAGGTAACGATCACGAAAGGGAATTGACACATGTACATGCCTTTTGTTTTGTTGTTGCAGCCGCAGTGCAGCCAGAAAAATTAGGCAGGCATGTACACGCACCAGAAAAATGATTATAGCGGCCGCTGCTACCGTAGCAGCGGCCTTAAAAATTCAAAAATCCACCTGGAGTTCTGGACCCTGTTAGTGGTGGCAGAGAACGCAGTCAAGCGGCCCGCAGGCCGAGATGCTGTGTGGGGACCAACTTAGTCTTGGAGCAGGCAGTCACACGGCGTGCAGGCAGAGAGGCTGTGTGTGGGGACTGACTTAGTCTTCGGGCAGACCAGGCATCCGTGGTTAGATGGACCCTTGACCCAACGCAGTGTACCAGAGGTTTCACCACATGCCTTTCATCTTCACGGTACAGTTTGGGTATCGCCTATTTTGAGAAATAATTGTGGCCGGTATCTTCCACTGCGGTGTGTGGCATTGCTTTTGTGTGCTGCTTTTCCTTAGGTGGCCATCCCATTGCAGTTTGTGCTTTGTAATCATGTGCCTTCGTAAGGTAGTTGTCCCTACGCGGGTCTTGGTCTTTCCACGGCTCAATTTTCGGTGGCAGAGAGTACAGATGGCATCTCATCTGAGCCTAGCAGACACACAAAAAAATGTCCACACTGCTGAGCCCTGGGATGATGGTACTTTGGTGATGGCTGCCAACTGAGTGTTAAGTGGGGTGCCAGAATCAGAGCAGGAGGAGGAAGATATGTCACGCTTCCGTGCGGAAGCTGAAGAAGATGAGGTGTTCTGTGTTAAATAGCAGTGGTGCTCATCCGGATTCCGGATATCCAAACTACGCAGATAATCCGAACTTTTTATAGCATTTCGGATAATTTTTAAAATCCGAATAGCACTATCCAACAAACTCGGATTTCCCATCTGAAATCCGAAATTTGGGCGGATAGTTAGTTCAGATATCCGAGCAGAAGCCAAAATCACCCTCAATGGCAAAATTTCTTTCGAAGGCAGTCAGGGAGGGAGGGGAGAGGGAGGGAGAGAGAGAGAGAGAGACAGAGAGAGAGAGACCTCCGAAAGGGATTTTGACCATTTGGAGACTTTTGGAAGCATTTTAAGCCATTTTTAGGTCATTTCTGGTTTTCTATCCGGATATCCGAATCCGGACGGATATTGGGTTGGGATATCCGAGTTCACTCGGAGAACAAAAAGTTCGGATTCGGATATCCGATTTGGATCCGGATATCTGGGTATCTGGATTCGGATCAATTCGGATTTTGAAAAGGGGTATCTGAGCACCCCTGTTAAGTAGTCAACTACGTCCTGACAATATTGGGGGTTGATGGCACGTGCCTTCTTCTAAACACTGTACTTTGGTTGAGGGCCGCACGAAATCACGATAGCGTGACCTCGAACAGACCTGCCACTGGGCCTGCCTCTGGCTCTGCCTCTTGTTATATCCATATTGGGGGGATGAAGTGAAAGGTATGCACTGACTTGACTAATACAATGTGCGGTTACACAAGAGCAGTGAACAGGTTGCAGTGACTGCTGGTACAACAATGTGCGTTCAGAGGGGGAGTCAGAGAGGAGTAGGAGGAGACGAGTTGCTGAAAGAAGCAGGGGGAGCTCGTCTTCAGAAACAGCTTGTGGCAGTGTCTGGCAGCATGTATCTCCACCTATGGACTGCCAGCCATCATGCTCTTCAAGGTCAGCTGCTGATGCCACCACCAAAGTGCAATCATTCAGGGCTCAGTGGTGTGGAGTTTTTGTGTGTGTGTCTGCCTTAGATGAGAGCAATGCGATCTGTACTATCTGCGATCAAAGATTGAGTCGTGGAAAGACCAAGACCCACGTAGGGACAGCTGCCTTATGAAGGCACATGGAGAAAAAGCACAAAAACAAACGCAAAGCCACCCTCCGCCTCCTCTTCCTCCTTCAGGTGCAGCATCTTCTTCAGCCGCCTTATCTCTTGCACCTTCACAGCCACCCTCCTCCACTCCGCCTCTCACCTTGAGCGCTTCCTGCTTCTCTGCCCACAGCAGCAGCCAGGTGTCCATTAAGGAAATCTTTGAGCAGAAGAAGCCAATGTCTGCCAGTCACCCTCTTGCCCGGCGTCTGACAGCTGGCTTGGCGGAACTGTTATCTCACCAGCTGTTACCATACCGGATGGTGGACTCTGAGGCCTTCCGAAAATTTGTGGCGATTGGGACACCACAGTGGAGGATACCAGGCCGCGATTACTTTTCTCCAAAGGCGATACCCAAACTGTACCGTGATGTAGAAAGGCAAGTGCTGCCATCTCTGGCACACAGCGTTGGGTCAAGGGTCCATCTGACCTTGGATGCCTGGTCTGCCAAGCACGGTTAGGGCAGGTACATTACTTATACGGCACATTGGGTCAACCTAGTGACCGCTGGCAAGCAGGGAGTACGTGGCTGTGCAGTGGACCTAGTGACACCTCCACGGCTTGCAGGCAGGCCTGCTGCCACCTCCTCTCCTTCTCCTCCTACTTCATCCTCTCCATCTCCAACTACACACCCCCAGCTCCCCGGGGCCTATGCTGCATGCCAGGCACGACGGTGTCACGCCATCTTGGACATGTCTTGCCTCAAAGCCGAGAGTCACACTGGAGCAGCTCTCTTGGCTGCTCTGAACAAACAGGTGGATCAGTGGCTGACCCCGCACCAACTGGAGATCGGCAACGTGGTGTGTGACAACGGCAGCAATCTTATTTCGGCTTTGAGTTTGGGAAAGTTGACACATATACCCTGCATGGCACATGTGCTCAATCTCATAATCCAAAGATTTGTGTGCTAGTACCCAGCCAGGCTTACAGGAGGTCCTGAAGCAGTCCAGGAAAGTATGTGGGCATTTCAGGCGGTCCTACACGGCAGTGGCACGTTTGGCCGATATTCAGTGGAGAAACAACTTGCCGGTGTGGTGCTTGATTTGCGATAGCCCGACTCGCTGGAATTTAATGCTCTTCATGTTTGACCGCCTGCTACAATTGGAGAAAGCCGTCAAACATTATCTGTACAACTACTGTGAAAGGTCAAGCTCTGGGGAGCTGGGGATGTTATGGCCGAAGTACTGGACACTCATGCATAACGTCTGCAAGCTCATGCGTCCGTTTGAGGAGGTGGCAAACCTAGTGAGTCCCAGTGAAGGCGCCATTAGCGACTTCATCCCATATGCTTTCTTCCTGGAGCGTGCCGTGCATAGAGTGGCGGATCAAGCTGTAGAGGAACGTGACCAGGAACAGGAGGAGGAAGAGTTTTTGGAAACATCACCTGCGGCATCATAAACACCTGCGGCATCACAGAGGAGGGGGGAGGAGGAGTCGTCTGGGGAAGAGGAGTCAGATGAGGAAGGTGGTTTTTTGAGGAGGAGGCGGAAGAATCACCGCAGCAGGCGTCGCAGGGGGCTTGTGCTGCTCACCTTTCTCGTGGTATTTTTTGTGGCTGAGGGGAGGGTGAGAATTTACCCTCACTGAGGAAGAGCAAGACGAGATGGCTAGACGGCAGCATCCAACTTTGTACAGATGGCGTCTTTCATGCTGTCCAGCCTGTTGAGGGACCCCCGTATAAAAAAACTCAAGGGGAATGACCTGTACTGGGTGGCAACACTACTAGACCATCGGTATAAGCACAAAGTGGCAGAGATGTTACCAAATACCCACAAGGCTGAAAGGATGCCGCACTTGAAACGCCATTTGGCAAGTATGCTTTACAGTGCATTTAAGGGTGATGTCACAGTACAACGGAATAAAGGTGCCACTGCCAGTAATCTTCCTCCTCCTCCCATGTCCACGCAGGCAAGGACAGGACGCTCTAGCAATCTCATGGTGATGTCGGACATGCGAACATCTTTTAGTCCAACGGAATGGCCTCAGCCATTCCGGATCCACCCTCCACCAACAAGGTGGACTACCTGGACTTAAGTGTGGATGTAGACACTCTGAGCAGTGATGGACTACTGGGTGCGCAGACTTGACCTGTGGCCAGAGCTGTCACAATTTGCCATCCAACTTCTGTCTTGCCCTGCCTTAAGCGTCCTGTCAGAAAGGACCTTCAGTGCAGCTGGAGGCATTGTCACTGAGAAGAGAAGTCGCCTAAGTCACAAAAGTGTTCAGTACCTGACCTTTATCAAAATGAATGAGGCATGGATCCCGGAGGGCTACTACCCGCCCAAAGACTAAGTTCAGCAGATTGGATACTTACAGCGCGTTGTGAGGTAACGCCATAAGTTTCAATGACCCCATTCACTTGCATTGCCACTGCGTCACCCTGCATTAAAAACAGGGTAACGCAACGCACACGTGCAGTGCAAGTGTAAGGCCATGCTCACATCATGAAACGCAGATGGCCGTGTGTTTCAAATGCAACACGTACGACCGCACGCCATCTGCGTTTGTATGCGTTGCATGGCTGATCCCATTCACTGAAGGTGAATGGGTCAGCCACGCGTTTTGTAAAAAAATGTGTGCAGCATGCGTTCGCGGACTGCACTGGTCTGGAACGCATGCAGTGTGAACATCACTTTCTGATATCGTGCGTGTCTGCCTCCCCCACACGTTGCCGAAACACAGACGCAACCTGTGCAGTGTGAACGGGGCCTTAAAGGGTCCTCAATGGAAAAAGGTTTAGTTTTCACAGGGCCAGTCAGGTACAGTGTGAATAACAAATAGCCAACACACAGGTCTTACATCTGATGAATTGTGTACAGCTGTAGAGAATATGCCAATAAAACAGATGTTTTAAATTTTAAAATGCAGCAACCAAAGTATTACTTACAATTTACACTAAATAAAATGTATGCTTTCAGAGCTTATTAATATCAACTTTGGGATTTAAAAGAGGAATAGCATTGACATGGATTGGCCATTAGATAGCAACATTTGTGATTTGAGCTTTAAAAAAATGTTAACCATCAACAGTTGCAGAAGGTTTTTTATTTTTTAAAGATTACCCCTGGTATAACTCAGAGTAGGATCATCCTCCAGGCAGGTGCCTTGGGCCTTGTGGGTGTCAAGGGGGCTACCTGCCGGCTGCCACCTTCTCTGATCTCTCTCCTCCTCAGCTTACCAAAAGAACCACTAGGGGGCCGAAAATCTACAAACTGATGATAGATATCCTCTTAGTGGAAAGACTGTTGATCTGACTATGCCTTTTTCTGATATCACGCATGTAAAAACAAAACTAAACATTGTAATGCATGTACTATACTGTATATCACGGCTATAAATAATTAATAACTTATACTGATATGTTTAACTATCTTGTCTTTGATATTTTATATTCATGAAACTTGCCCACAAGTCTTAGCCACTTGTCCTCTGGCATTTCTTCCCCTAGTTTCTCCAATAGTTGCCTGATGAAGCGGGATTGTGCCCGCGAAATGCGTTGCAAAGTGGAGCTTTTAATAAATGTTATTTTTTATATAAAATAACGAATTCCTGTCTGTATGTCCTTGAGGAAGGTAAGTCCACCACTTCCCCCTTTTAAATGGTTTTTAGATGTTTTTATCCGACTTTGGCGCCTCTGTTCAAAAATTACAAACATTGTCTAGTCCACCCTTGGTGGAGGGGCGTTACCCCCTTTTCTTCATATCTACAGAGAGTGACTTCTTAAACCTGAGTGGGGTCAGGTAATAATTCTCCCCACCTGCGATTACAGTGATTGCCTGTGTGGTAACCTGTGTTTGTGAGTGGCAGGGTGGCTGGATAGTGTACTGGATAAGGGCGCTGCCTCTGATACAGGAGACCTGGGTTTGAATCTTGGCTCTGCCTGTTCAGTAAGCCAGCACCTATTCAGTAGGAGACCTTGAGCAAGTCTCCCTAACACTGCTACTGCCTATAGAGCGCGGCCTAGTGGCTGCAGCTCTGGTGCTTTGAGTCCGCCAGGAGAAAAGCGCAATATAAATGTTCTTTGTTTGAGTATAATTTCACATTCTATGTTTAACATATTGTGAATCTTGAAGATACTACACAATATAGGGCTCTCGGTCTTCCCCCGTTTCCCCCCCTTTTTTGTCTTACAAGTGCAAATCTACTGCCTTGCCTAGGGCCCATTACATCTTAATCCATCTCTGGTGTAACTAAAAAAACAAGCGCTGATACTGGGTTCCGGCGAAGATTCTCACAGCCAGATAGTTATAACTTAGCAGCAGTAGCATACCTTTTTGTGAGGCCTGCTGGATTGTCTGTCTAAATGCCCCAATCTCCACCTTGTCCTCAATTCACTAAGCAGTTTAGACTAGGGTGACCAGGCGTCCTCTTTTGCCCGGACAGGTCCACTTTTTCCGACCTGTCTGGGGCGTCCTGGTGGGTTTTTGAAATGTCCGGATAGTGAGGAGCCGTTTGGGAGTCGAACACGAGCCGGCTCTTTAAAGGGAGCCGAGCGGCCAAGCCAGAAGAGCCGATGCTTTCTAAAGAGCCGGAACTCCCATCACTAGACTGACTCAGTCTAGTGATGGGAATTCCGGCTCTTTAAGCATCGGCTCTTCTGGCTTGGCCGCTCAGCTCCCAAAGAGCCGGCTCGTTCGGCTCCCAAAGCTTCTGTGTTGCCCGGCAAAACCACTCGCATCCCCCTATTGATTGGCCCGGAGCCCTGTGTGCGTGTCGCTGGGGCTGATGGGAGAGGAGAGGATGTTTGTGTGTAGCTGGAGCTGCCATACGGTGAGTGACACACACTGAGCAGACATGAGTGGCAGCAACTGTGCTGAGGGCGGCAGGAAGAGCATTTTGTGGGGAAATGTGCTGCCAATCTCATTGCATTTGTGGGGAAATCTGCTGCCAATAAGATTGCATTTGTGGGGAAATCTGCTGCCACTTCTCATTGCATTTGTCGGGAAATCTGCTGCCAATAAGATTGCATTTGTGGGGAAATCTGCTGCCAATAAGATTGCATTTGTGGGGAAATGTGCTGCCAATAAGATTGCATTTGTGGGGAAATGTGCTGCCAATCTCATAGCATTTGTGGGGAAATGTGCTGCCAATCTCATTGCATTTGTGGGGAAATCTGCTGCCAATCTTATTGCATTTGTGGGGAAATCTGCTGCCAATCTCATTGCATTTGTGGGGAAATCTGCTGCCAATAAGATTGCATTTCAAAGGAAAAAAGTATACATGTAAATGTGGTAAATACATTAAAGGAAACCTAAACTGAAAAAAAAATGAGTTTCACTTACCTGGGGCATCTACCAGCCCCATGCAGCCATCCTGTGCTCTCGCTGTCACTCATGGCTCTTCCGGTCCCCCGCTGCCAGCTAGTTTCGTTTTTGCCGAATGGGAGCTTCTCTCACTTGTGACTTGCGGCATGTTACCAGCAAGTCAGACAGGAAGAGGAAGATGATTCTACGTTAGAGAAAAGCAGAGATGTGAGTGACTGACGGGTGCTATTAAACATCCTCTGCTTGTAACCCTGCAATTCTGCAAGTCCATAGCCACCGGCCACAACAGCACCGTGCAGAGAGAGCAGGAGTACCACGGTCAGGCGCTCACCTGATCTCCCTGCACTTAAAGTGAACCAGAGGCAAAGCACCCTCATGTATTTTACCATATAGATCAGTGGGAACATCAGAGAAAACACCTACCAGGCTTTCTGTTTCATTCTGCACTGCACAGCTGGTTTCTTATCAGACCTGATATAATCCCCGACTGAGCATTCAGTCTGGCTTTGCTATAATGACTCAGCTATAATGATTCCTGAGCAGAGCCAGCAGTGGGCAGGCTTGGACTTGAAAAGACATGAGAGAACACAGACTGAGCTATAAATATTCCTGAGCAAAGCCAGACTGAATGCTCAGTCAGGGATTTTATGAGGGCTGATTAGAAGCAAGCTGAACAGTAAAGGATAAAACAGAGAGCAGGGTAGGTGTTTTCTCTAATGTTCCCACTGATATATATCGTAAAATACAAAAGGGTGCTTCGTCTCGGGTTCTTAAGCTTGCTGCTTTGGTGCCCTTACTCCTGTGGTGCCCTAGGCCATGGCCTATCATGGCTTTGACCTAAATCCGGCCCTGCTCCTAGCCATGCACGCTGGCATATGAGCACGGCTCCTGCCACCCCCGCGCTGACTCACAGTGGAAGTCAGCCGTCTGAGCTGGTTCTCAGCGGGACCCGCTGTGGGAGCTTACAGAAGGGGAATTCCTCTCACTTTCTCCTTTTTTTAGTTACACCAGAGGTACGCTTTAAGCAATGCAAGCACAATAGATTTTTATTGTACCCCAGTGCCAGTGACAACATTGTTAGTGGAGGTTCATTATGTCACATAGGTAAAGCCTAGCATGTACGTTAGATAATTCTCAGCTGAGCCCGAGATGATGGTTTTTGGCTGTCTCTGCCGAGAATCTAACATGTGTACGACTGCCCCAGGCGATTCACTAAATGATGAGGAGTGAATGAGCCAATTGTGTTCTTTTCTGCTGGTGCCACAGGATTTCAGTTACTTCCAGTTTTCCCTCCTCCCCTTTCCATAGCACAGTACATGCTGCTCAGCTACAGTGTGTCTGTACAGAACTGTTGCCCTAATGATCAATTAATGATCACAGTTATCATTGCGAAAAACTGAACGTTTGGCGGTTCAGAATCTGACGAGTCCGCCACGTCCACCGCCTCGTTGCTGCCCCTAGTGTATAAATGGGCGCCTCGTGTAAGCAATTATACATTACCTGTCCTATGTCACCCACCGCATGGTGCCCATCCTATATTCAGAATCCCGCTCCTCCATCAGCGCTATATACGGCGCCATGTTTGACATCACACACGCACCGCGTGCTATACACCAGCGGCGTGTATAGCGCTAATGACATAGGACAGGTAATGTATAAATGCACAACGGTGCATGTTTTGCAGGCATTCTCACCCATGCACAGGTGGAGTAATTAGTGAGTAAGCTGGATGGATTTCATTTAGCTGAGATACTTAATTACCCCACCTGTGCATAGGTGAGGTTGCCTGCAAAACATGCACCATTGGGGAGTCACAAGGACAGGTTTGAGAAACAATGCACTCGGGGGAAAAGCGCCAGGGGTTTTGTCGCATATTTTGCTCTGCCCAATATCGCACAACGTTTCCGCCATGCACCTGATCGGTCATGACGGTCCTACATCTTGCAGCATGTCCGATTGATACATGCAAACAATTTCGGCTCAAAATTGGAGATCCAACATGCTCTTGGCGGAACTGATCGACGGATGGTCAATCGACCGCCAAGTGTATGGTCAGCTTTAGCGTCTTTGTTCTGATGAATGCATGACGCCTTCAAAACTGATCGGTGGAATTGCGTGGTGTGCAGACGTCTACTGGAAAATGTTCTACGAAAAAAAAAATTGCTTTCATTTAAAGTATCTGTGTGCCACAAGCAATGAGTAAAATGCTAGCTTCCACCTTATTCCATCTTGTAATTACAGCAGTAATGATCAGGTTGGTGTTCCTAGTTTACAGTAGTGTTGGGCGAACAGTGTTCGCCACTGTTCGGGTTCTGCAGAACATCACCCTGTTCGGGTGATGTTCGAGTTCGGCCGAACACCTGACGGTGCTCGGCCAAACCGTTCGGCCATATGGCCGAACTAAGAGCGCATGGCCGAACGTTCCCCGAACGTTCGGCTAGCGCTGTGATTGGCCGAACGGGTCACGTGGTTCGGACCCGAACGCGCTCTGATTGGCCGAACGGTCACGTGGTTCGGGTAAATAAATACCCGAACCACGTCATATCTCCGCCATTTGTCTGTGGGTTTAGCTTTGGGTAGGCAGGCAGGGTAGTTCGCGCTCCAGCCACGCTAGCCAGGGTCCCCCCTGTCATTGTGTCACTGCTGGGAACAGTAGTACACCGCTTGCTCAGCCACACTATATAGCATTCTGTTTACTGCCACTCTGTGTACCTCGCTCAGCCACACTATATAGCATTCTGTTTACTGCCACTCTGTGTCTGCTGGGAATAGTAGTACACCGCTTGCTCAGCCACACTATATAGCATTCTGTTTACTGCCACTCTGTGTACCTCGCTCAGCCACACTATATAGCATTCTGTTTACTGCCACTCTGTGTCTGCTGGGAATAGTGGTACACCGCTCGCTCAGCCACACTATATAGCATTCTGTTCACTGTTCTGTGTCTGCTTGGAATAGTGGTACACCGCTCGCTCAGCCACACTATATAGCATTCTGTTTACTGTTCTGTGTCTGCTGGGAATAGTGGTACACCGCTCGCTCAGCCACACTATATAGCATTCTGTTTACTGTTCTGTGTCTGCTGGGAATAGTGGTACACCGCTCGCTCAGCCACACTATATAGCATTCTGTGCACTGTTCTGTGTCTGCTGGGAATAGTGGTACACCGCTCGCTCAGCCACACTATATAGCATTCTGTTCACTGTTCTGTGTCTGCTGGGAATAGTGGTACACCGCTCGCTCAGCCACACTATATAGCATTCTGTTTACTGTTCTGTGTCTGCTGGGAATAGTGGTACACCGCTCGCTCATCCACACTATATAGCATTCTGTTCACTGTTCTGTGTCTGCTGGGAATAGTGGTACACCGCCCGCTCAGCCACACTATATAGCATTCTGTTCACTGTTCTGTGTCTGCTGGGAATAGTGGTACACCGCTCGCTCAGCCACACTATATAGCATTCTGTTCACTGTTCTGTGTCTGCTGGGAACAGTAGTACACCGCTCGCTCAGCCAGAGTATATAGCATTGTGTTTACTGCCACTCTGTGTACACCGCTCAGCCAGACTATATACCATTGTTTACTGACACTCTGTGTACACCGCTCAGCCAGACTATATACCATTGTTTACTGACACTCTGTGTACACCGCTCAGCCAGACTATATACCATTGTTTACTGCCACTCTGATTCTGCTGGGAACAGTAGTACACCGCTCGCTCAGCCAGACTATATAGCATTGTGTTTACTGCCACTCTGTGTACACCGCTCAGCCAGACTATATACCATTGTTTACTGACACTCTGTGTACACCGCTCAGCCAGACTATATACCATTGTTTACTGAAACTCTGTGTACACCGCTCAGCCAGACTATATACCATTGTTTACTGCCACTCTGATTCTGCTGGGAACAGTAGTACACCGCTCGCTCAGCCAGACTATATACCATTGTTTACTGACACTATATAGCAGACTATATAGCATTGTGTGTACACCGCTCAGCCAGACTATATACCATTGTTTACTGACACTCTGTGTACACCGCTCAGCCAGACTATATACCATTGTTTACTGCCACTCTGATTCTGCTGGGAACAGTAGTACACCGCTCGCTCAGCCAGACTATATACCATTGTTTACTGACACTCTGTGTACACCGCTCAGCCAGACTATATACCATTGTTTACTGCCACTCTGATTCTGCTGGGAACAGTAGTACACCGCTCGCTCAGCCAGACTATATACCATTGTTTACTGACACTCTGTGTACACCGCTCAGCCAGACTATATACCATTGTTTACTGCCACTCTGATTCTGCTGGGAACAGTAGTACACCGCTCGCTCAGCCAGACTATATAGCATTGTGTTTACTGCCACTCTGTGTACACCGCTCAGCCACACTATATAGCATTGCGTACTCTGCCAGTCAGTGTGTATATTGCTGGGATCAGTAATACTCCACTCACCGTCAACCACTATATGAGCTCAACATGAGTTCCCCAGAGACCTCCGCTGTGAGCAGCACTCCCAACAACAGCAACAGCCAACGCCCCACGCAAGCTATAACATCCACCCCAGCAGCCAGTGGTCAGCAGCAGCCCTCCCCGGAGGAGAACGTTGTGTCCATCAGTCCGTCGCCAGAGCGATTAATGAGGGCTGCCATTGAGGAGATGATGGGGCCTGATGTGGAGGAGGAGGTCTGGCTCAGGCCAGCATCCCAAGTTAATGTTGAGGACGATGAGGGGTCTGTGTCTGGGGATGTTGGGGTGGCAGAGGTGGTGGGTGGGTCAGACTCAGGAGAAGAGTTGTATGATGAGGATGATGATCGGGACCATCTGTATGTGCCTCAGAGTCCGACCCCGGAAAACATGTTGTATCGTGTGTTTAGGTACTAAAATCTGCGTTCCCTCCCAGTAGTGTTGGGCGAACAGTGTTTGCCACTGTTCGGGTTCTGCAGAACATCACCCTGTTCGGGGTGACTATATAGCAGACTATATAGCATTGTGTTTAATGCCACTCTGTGTACACGGCTCAGCCACACTATATAGCATTGTGTTTACTTCCACTCTGTGTCTGCTGGGAACAGTAGTACACCGCTCACCCGCCACTGTATAGCATTGTGCTCTGTGTCACTGCTGACAATAGTGGTACACCGCTCACCCACCACTGTATAGCATTTCTGTACTGCCACTGTACTGCTGCCAGTCAGCGTGTACTTTAAGGATAAGTGAAATGAGGAAGAAATCCGGTGAAAGAGGGAGGGGCAAGGGAAGAGGTGTTTCCCCTGACGGTTCACGTACAGGCCACAGGGGAGCACCCAAGAAAACCCACTCAATACTGCCCATGTTGTCCAGGACAACAACCCTCACAGATCCAAAAGAACAGGACCAGATAATTACTTGGATGACCTCTCAAGCGTCCAGCAGTGGGTTAAGCAGCACCAGCACATCACGCACGAGGTCCGAGTCCTCAGCCAGTTAAAGTCTGGGCTTTCTTTGAAGACTGCACTGAGGATGTTACCATGGCGATTTGCAAGGTGTGCAAGACCCGCCTGAGCAGGGGGAAAAGTATTAACAACCTCTCCACCACCAGCATGAGCCGCCACATTCTATCCAAACATCCCACTCTGTGGGCAAACGCGGCAGGACAGGGTACCACCAGCAACACTGCCTCCCTTGGGTTCACCAGACTCACCACCAGACCCGCCTCAGCAGCAGCAGTAGCCCAGCCATTGCGTGGTTCACAACATTCACAAACATCAGACGATGCTGACACTGTCACTTTCCGGACTAGTGCTCTTGAGGTCTCCCAGTGTTCATCAAACACAACAACCAACAGCCCTTCGGTGTGCAGCGCTACGGTTGAGTTGTCTGTCTCTGAGATGTTTGAGCACAAGAGGAAATTGCCAGCAAATGACCCCCGGGCCGTGGCAGTAACAGCCAGCCAGCATAGCCAAGCTTCTGGCCTGCGAAATGCTGCCATATCGAGTGGTGGAGACAAACAGCTTCAAGGGCATGATGTCAGTGGCCATCCCACGTTACGTTGTTCCCAGCCGCTACCACTTTGCGCGCTCTGCAGTGCCTGAGTTGCATGAGCACGTGGTCAGCTAAATAACCCGAAGCTTGAAGAATGCCGTTGCCTGCAAGGTTCACCTCACCACTGACACCTGGACGAGTGCGTTCGGCCAGGGTCGATACATCTCCCTTACCGCGCACTGGGTGAACCTTGTGGAGCCTGGCAGCGATTCCTCACCTGCTACGGCGCGGGTGTTGCCCACGCCGCAAACAGCTGGATAACAACAGCAGCACCTACCTCTCTGACTCCTTCTCCTCCAACGCATCTCAAAGCTGTACCTCATCCGGAAATGCTAACCCAGCACCAGCAGCAGTAGGATCGTGGAAGCAGTGCAGCACAGCTGTTGGCATGCGTCAGCAAGCGTTGCTGAAGCTGATCTGCCTTGGGGATAAGCAGCACACAGGGGAGGAAATTTGGAGGGGAATAAAGGAACAGACGGATTTGTGGCTGGCACCGCTGGACCTGAAACCGGGCATGAAGCTAGACACCTGGCACGAACTGGCAATGTACGCAATAGAGGTGCTGGCTTGCCCGGCAGCCAGCGTTATGTCGGAACGCTGTTTCAGTGCTGCCGGAGGCATCATCACAGATCGGCGTATCCGCCTCTCCACAGAAAATGCAGACCGTCTGACTCAAATTAAAATGAATCAATCCTGGATTGGAAACGACTACGCAACACTCCTGGACCCCAACCAAGTAACATGACCGATGAACATCTGGGATGGTTTAGCGTTTCCGGTCCCTGTTTATTGAACCTCTCACCTGTATTACATTTATGACTGCATGGCGGCAAAAAGCATTGCTGCTATATCCGCACGCTTTTTGTCCTCATGCAAGGCCTGGGTTGTTGTGTCTCACAAAGCGTGGCCTTCTCCTCCTGCGCCTCCTCCTGTTCCATCACGTGTGCTGCTGCTGCTGCTGCTGCTGCTGGGTTACCGTTGCCGCGTGGTCCCTGTTTATGGAACCTCTTATCTTTATTACATTTATGACTACATGGCGGTACAAAGCATGCTATCCGCACGCTTTTTGTCCTCATGCAAGGCCTGGGTTGTTGTGTCTCACAAAGCGTGGCCTTCTCCTCCTGCGCCTCCTCCTGTTCCATCACGTGTGCTGCTGCTGCTGCTGCTGCTGGGTTAGCGTTGCCGGTCCCTGTTTATGGAACCTCTTATCTTTATTACATTTATGACTACATGGCGGTACAAAGCATGCTATCCGCACGCTTTTTGTCCTCATGCAAGGCCTGGGTTGTTGTGTCTCACAAAGCGTGGCCTTCTCCTCCTGCGCCTCCTCCTGTTCCATCACGTGTGCTGCTGCTGCTGCTGCTGCTGGGTTAGCGTTGCCGCGTGGTCCCTGTTTATTGAACCTCTTATCTTTATTACATTTATGACTACATGGCGGTACAAAGCATGCTCTCCGCACGCTTTTTGTCCTCATGCAAGGCCTGGGTTGTTGTGTCTCACAAAGCGTGGCCTTCTCCTCCTGCGCCTCCTCCTGTTCCATCACGTGTGCTGCTGCTGGGTTAGCGTTGCCGCGTGGTCCCTGTTTATTGAACCACTTATCTTTATTACATTTATGACTGCATGGTGGTACAAAGCATGCTATCCGCACGCTTCTTGTCCTCATGCAAGGCCTGGGTTGTTGTGTCTCAAAGCGTGGCCTTCTCCTCCTGCGCCACCCTCCTCCTGTTCCATCACGTGTGCTGCTGCTGGGTTAGCATTACCGGTCCCTTTTCCTGGAACCTCTTATATGTATTACATTTATGACTGCATGCCGACAAAAAGCATGTTACCTGTGCAAAGAAAACAGACATTTCCCGCATTTAAAAGACAGTTTTCCCTTTGAAACTTTAAAATCGATTTTCTCAAAAACTATAAGCTCTTTTTGCTAAATTTTTTTTTCCTCTTGTACCCACTCCCAAGGTGCACATACCCTGTAAATTTGGGGTATGTAGCATGTAAGGAGGCTTTACAAAGCACAAAAGTTCGGGTCCCCATTGACTTCCATTATGTTCGGAGTTCGGGTCGAACACCCGAACATCGCGGACATGTTCGGCCTGTTCGGCCCGAACCCGAACATCTAGATGTTCGCCCAACACTAGTTTACAGAATTAGATTACCGGGAAAAAAAATCCTTTTCCTAATAGAAAATAGCCAGGTTGAAAAGACGTTTGGGAAGTGACGGAGCCCTCGCCAAATCCAGACGAGTATCTTTAGAAGTGATGAAGAAAGGATGAGTTGAAGGACTTTGAGCTCTATATAACCAAGACGTGGTCGCACTTGCGCACGGCGCCCTGGAGCCAGGAAACACGGTGTGGCCTAAGTCTAGGTTTACCTTATCCCAAACAAAAACAATCTAAGGTGACCTAAAAACAACAGTGTACAGTAGACAAGCAAATGTTTTCTGGTCCGCACAGTTGATTAGTACATAATGGTGTACATGCCAGATGCTGATTTATGTATAATGATATTTACATGTCTTTTTTGTGGCTTGTGGTGGCTAACCATTAACCATGTAACCCTTCTTCCCTGTAGCGTGTTGTTTCAGTACATTGGCATGCAACCGTGATTAAACGCATGTGTTTCATGGCTAAATTAGGAACAGGCAGCGGAGCTGTCTCTGAAGCAGTTAGCAGAACGTAATATTCATAACTGAGCCAGTATTGTTGCTGTTAGGCATTCAGAAGACAGCGGGTCTCATTCAACAATGTCTTTCACAAATACGGCATGTACGGCGCTCCCGCCACCCGTCACCGCCTGCAGTTGTGGCGTTTGCGTCCAGGTGCGAAACTGATGGGTTGATAATATTATTATTGTCCTTTTATCATTATACTATAGCTACATGTTTATTTTTGGATGATTGTATAATTAAAGCTTGACTAGTTTTTTTTTCTTGTTAAAGGCCACCTGGCATGAGAGGGATATGGAGGCTGACATATTTATTTTCCTTTAAAGAGGGACTGTAGTGAAAACAACTTATTGAATAAAATTACTTGCTTTTTTACAATATCCATTTATAGATTATTTGGTCAGTGTTTGCCCATTGTAAAATCTTTCCTTTCCTCTCCTTGATTTAGCAGGATTGAGCTACCACAGCCCGGCGACCATATGGGCTTGAAAACCGCCATCGCCTGCACTCTCGCCATCGTGCGCACCAGTCCAGCACAGCCATCACTACACAAACAGCTGTTTGCGGTGCGTTACACCGTGAGTTTGGTCTGTCAGTATGAAGCAGTGCACTAACTACACTACCCGATTGATGTATACACACGCAAGATGTTTTAAAGCACTTTATGCCTCCAATTTAGCATGCCATGTGATTTCTGCCCTTAAAACGCTGCTGTGCATCAAATCCGTAATTTTCCCCGGGACTTTTGGCGTGTATCCCACTCCGCCATGCCCCCCTCCAGGTGTTAGACTCCTTGAAACATCTTTTCCATCACTTTTGTGGCCAGAATTAGTGTTTGTAGTTTTGAAAGTTCGCCTGCCCATTGAAGTCTATTGCGGTTCGCGAAGTTCGCCTGTTCGCAAACTTTTGCGGAAGTTCACGTTCGAGATTTGAGCCATCTCATCCAGGCAACTGCATTATTTAAAAGGAAATAAATATAACAGTCTCCATATAACTTTCACGTTAGGTTCCCTTTAAATGAATCCCTTCCTCCTCTTCCCTTTAGTCATATACTGTAAGTTAAACGGGTACTAAAAAAAGTGATTCACTTACCTGGGGCTTCTACCAGCCCCCTGAAGTCGTCCTGTGCCTGTGCAGCCACTCACCGTTGCTCCGGTCTGCCGCTGCGGGTCAGTTTCATTTTCAGCGAAAATTTGTGACTGCTAAGGTATCCTTTAAGATAAAATGTGGCCCTAGGCAAGATAACAGTTTTTGCCCACCGCTGATGGTTACTTGGCTTTTTTAGTAAGGTTTGGTGGGGTCTAGCATCCATCAAGCCCCTAGACTCTCTCCAGGCCCTAGACAGCTGCCTAGGTTTGCCTTGTGGATGATCCCACACTGAGCATGATTAAGAGCTGTAGTAATCTGTAAAGAGAGGGCATAGACGGTTTGGAACGTGTTTATCTTGAATTTTTCTTTCTTTTGGCAGTTCCCAGATGAACAAGGGGCCCACAAATATTTTGATTCTGTTTGTTTTGTGAGCCAGATAAACCGACTGCGCTTATCTGGTGTCTCGGAGCTCGCTGTTCTCACGTGACATCACCGGACATCTCTCTATCTGTGCAGACTTCAGCAAGGAAAAATCATCAAGGACAAAATCAGCAGTCCAAGCGTAAAGCGAAGCCTGAAAAACAAGGAACTTGGCGTGACGCGAGGGAACACAACGTTATATGGCCAAAATAAGCTGAACCATAGTGTTTGCATGTCTCATGCATAATGAAATGCATTCGCTTTATTCGTAAACGTCCTTTGAGGAACTCATGTATACTTACAAATATATAAAGGAGAAATGCAGAAACTGGAACAGAGGTACATAGCTGCAAATCATCTCTTCCCTCCAGAGGCGTACCTACAGGGGTGCAGGTATGGCACGTGCCATGGGCACCGCTTACTGGGGACGCTGCTCCGTAGCATCCTTGGTGTGTCCATACAGATTCTAGTTTTTATCTGGGGGATATTCTGCTGCCTGGTAAATCTTTTTGGGGGACAAGCTGCTTTACTGTTATGTGGGAGATATGTATATGGTGGCCTATAGCGATATTCTATTGTAATAGTCCATGCTTCACGTCAACTTTGGATGCCCCCCCCCCCCTCCCCTAGAGGAATAATTTTAATGTTTGCCACAGGCACTGTTGACCCTAGATACGCCTCTGCATCCCAATCTCAAACCCAAACTCACATTACATATTACTAGGGATCAGAATAACTTCCTGTCAATTTTTATTGGCCCAAGTTCCATCTGCAGAACATTTACATTAAATTTAAATGCAAGGAGAAATTACTTGCATTTAATTGATCATCCCTACATATCACCCCTACACTTCCCTCCTTCAATCACTCACATTATACAATCCCTACTCCATCTTCTCAGGCCACGCCTCACATTATATGTACCCCTGCTCCTGCCTGGAGTCTCAAGGACCAATTCACAGTGTACAGCCCATTTAGGGTATACCCTAAATCCCTCCACCTTACAGAAGTCCATGTGTTCAGTATATGTATTTTTTTGTGCATGCGTGTGAAAGCATGCATGTGTGTTTCTGTATACGTTTGTGTGCGGTTGTGTTTTTGTTGCATGTGTTTGTTGGTGTGTGCATTTATGGGCGTTTGCGTTTATGCATATGTTCATTTGTTTGTGCTTATTTGTGTGCACCTGCCTGTGTGTGCATGCGATTGCGGTATATGTATGCGTACAGGTGTGTGCATCGATGGGTATATCCTTGCATGTGCTCGGGGCAGATCTTCCATGATGCCGCCTGCACGACATGCGTCAGGCGGTGTCTTCCGAGGGGCGGCATACTGCCCGCCCCCCTCCCTCCCCGGCTTCGCTCCTGTTTCCTTCTCGAGTCAGGCAGCCCCCTCCTGGATCTGCAGACAGTGGAGAGACAGGAGAGCGGTTACCCTAGTAGCTTCACAGGAAGTACCTACTTCCATTACATGCGCCATTACCATGGGAACCGCTCTCCTGTCTCTTCACTGCGGGTCACCATTGATCTGAGGTCTAGCGAGGAGGACACGGGGACTGTGGTGGAGGAAGGGGTCATCCGAGTCGAGAAGATAAATGAGTGGCTGCAGGGGATGGAGGCGGGGACAGGCTGGTTGACTATAACCTTCCTATCCTTGGTTATCTGTACTGGGGACACTTATACCTGGTTACCTTTACTGGTGGCAATTATGCCGGGGTATCTATCAGGACTGTGGAGTTGGAGACGGAGTCAAGGAGTCTGAGTCAGAGAAATTTTGGGTACCTGGAGTAGGAGTTGGATTCGGTGGTTTCATAAACTGAGGAGTCGGAGTCGGATGATTTTTGTACCAAATCCACAACCCTGGTAAATATTAGACGTCGGAGTCGAGGAGGCGGAGACGGAGCTATTTTGGGTACATGGAGTTGGAGTTGGAGTTGGTGGTTTGGTTTCATAAACAGAGGAGTTGGAGTTGGAGTCGGATGATTTTTGTACCGACTCCACACCCCTGGTATATCTATAATTGGGGCACCTACACTTGGCTATTTATACCTGGCTACTTGTACTGGGGGCAATTATACCTGGATAATTATACTGAGGGCACCTATACCTGGCTACCTATACTAGGAGCACCTATAGCTTTCTAGCTATACAGGGGGCACCTATATCTGGCTGGGGCGCATCCTCACAAGTTTGCCTTAGGCAGCAAAAAGTCTAGAACCAGCCCTGCATGTGCCTGTGTGTTTTTTCATGTGTTTGCGTGTGCATGTTTGCGTGCAGACGTGTGTGTATAAGTGAGCTTGTGTGCCCATGTGGAAGGGTGTGTGTGTGCGTGTGTATTTGTGTGCACTTGTGAATGTGTAACAGGACACATACATAAACTGAAATGGAATAAAAATATCCAGATTGTGGAAACGCAGGAAACTGAGTTTCTGTGCCAAGTACATTAAAATGTTTTTGTTCTTTCACATTGTCAAATCGCTGACCACTTAGTTTATTAAACAAAAATCTCTCTGGTTTAGCATTTACCACATCATGTTAAGTATTTGGAAACATCGTAAAATCCTCTACAAAGTTCTTGTTTGCAGCTTCTGGTGTTAATGCCCAATCAGACAGAGAAACACACTTGGTTTTAATTTCTCCATGCTGGAAGTCATTGTTGTATTGTGATATGGTTTAAGGCCTCATTAACTGTTGGAAATGTAAATGTGCACATGAGATCTGTTTTTCCAGCTTAGTAACAGCCGGTAAGTGAGATCTCACGTGGGAGCTGGATCAGCGAAGCTGACAATGTGGGTGCCCGCTAGCGCTGGAAGCTTTGGTGGTGCCATAGGCGCCTATTCATTTATTTTATTTATTGTATTTATAAAGTGCCAACATATTACGCAGTGCTGGACATTAGCTTAGGTTACAGACAATATTTTGGGGTGACATACAGTAATAAGACAATACAGGAATACATGCAAAGCAGATGACACAGCACAGTATGAGTACAAGGTAATGCTTAGTCAGTCACTGGATGGGAGCATGGAGATTAGGCAAGTAGAGTTCACTCAGATGCATAGGATGGGTGTACGGTAATGGAGGTGCATGAAAAGGAGACATAAGGAGGAGGACCCTGCCCGAAGGCTTAATATCTGGAGGGAGAGGTAGGGACACAAAAGGGTGGGGACCAGAGTTCAGGTGGGGTTTAGAGCACTTCTAAAGGGGGATAGAGTAAAAAGGTGAGTTTTGAGGGCCTTCTTGAAGATGTTGAAGGAGGGGGGAAACCCTAATGGGGAGAGGTAGAGAGTTCCATAGTGTTGGAGCAACTCTTGAGAAGTCCTGGAGGCATGCATGGGATTGGGTGATGCGGGGGCAGTCAGGCAAAGTTTATTGGAGGAGCGAAGTGAGCAGCTAGGTGTGTACCTTTGAGTAAGATCGGAAATGTAGGTTGGGCAGGTTTTGTAGACAAATTTGTAGGCCCGACACAGTATCTTAAATCTGATTCTGGACTGGATAGGAAGCCAGTGGAGGGATTCACAGAGGGGAAGCGATGGGAGAAGTGGATAATTCTGGATGTGGCATTCATGACGGACTGCAGTGGGGCAAATGGGGTCATAGAGAGACCAGACAGAAGGGCAGTGCAGTAGTCATGACGGGAAATTATGAGGGCATGGATGAGGAGTTTGGTGGTGACAAAGGTCAGGAAAGGGCTTATAGAAATATTGGCACTGAGCCGTAATTTGGGAGCCCGCAGAGCTCGATAAATAGTGGGCACTGTTACAGAAATTTAATTTTTGTTCTTGCAGCACAGTTGGCAGTGATTGGCGGCGAGGGGGTGTAAGGTTAGGCATGCATGGGGGTTAAGGCCTAAGGTTGGGAAGTTTGTGCGAGGGTGTATGTTTAGGGTTAGGCATCATGAAGAAGTTTGTCTGGGAGGTGGGTTAGGTGTCAGTTAGGAAGTTTGTGCGAGGGGGAGTGGGTTAGGAGTCAGTTAGGAATTTTGTGTGGGTAGGAAGGTTTAACTTACCTGGGGCTTCTTGCAGTCCCCTGCAGTCATCCTGTGCCCGCACCACCCATCTGTGGTGGGTTGTGGCCAGTCGCTGGCTACAGCTCATACACGGCCCCAAGCCATGCACACCCTGTTGCCGGGAGCGTTCTGCGCATGCACAGAATGTTGCTGTGTACAGGGACAAGATGAGGAGGCGCCTAGTTGGCCAGATTTGCAGGGGTCTCCGCTGCTTGCTGGAGGGTTACAGAAGGATGGGGGAGGGGGGGGGGCTGCAAAAAGCACCAGGTAAGTTAAGCTGCTTTTTAAAGGGAACATTAACTGAGAGGGATATGGATGTTTCCCTTTAAACAATACCAGTTGCCTGGCAGTCCTGCTGAGCTCTTTGGCTGTAGTGGTGGTTGAATCACACACCTGAAACAAGCATGCAGCTAATCCAGTCTGACTTCAGTCAGAGCACCTGATCTGCATGCTTGTTGAGGGGCTGTGGCTAAAAGTATTAGAGACACAGGATCAGCAGGAGAGTCAGGCAACTGGTATTATTTTAAAGAGACTCTGAAGCGAGAATAAATCTCGCTTCAGAGCTCATAGTTAGCAGGGGCATGTGTGCCCCTACTAAAACGCCGCTATCCCGCGGCTTAACGGGGGTCCCTTCACGCCCAAACCCACCCCCGCAAAAGTTGGTCGCAAACTTGGTCGTAAAATTCTCTTCCTGGAGGCAGGGCTAATGGCTGCAGCCCTGCCTCTCAGCGCCGTCTATCAGACGTGCATCGCCGCCTCTCCCCCGCCCCTCTCAGTGAAGGAAGAGTGAGAGGGGCGGGGGAGAGGCGGAGCTACGCGTCTGACAGACACGCGTGGGGCAGGGCTGCGGCGTTTAGCCCTGCCCCAATGCGAAAGCGCTCGCCCGCTGTATGGAGGGGATTTGGGGGTGAAGGGACCCCCGTTAAGCCGCGGGATAGCGGCGTTTTAGCAGAGGCACACATGCCCCTGCTATCTATGAGGTCTGAAGCGAGATTTATTCTCGCTTCAGACTCTCTTTAAGAGGAGAAATCCATATCCTTTTCAGTTTAGGTTCCCTTTAAGTTCGCTGCAAAGCATGGCCAGAGCTTTGGAAATCTTCTATTCAATAGGAGAAAATGGCAGCGCTTTCAAATGCAGGCTGCTTTTGAACTGACCAGCTGCATAGATGTGCAGAGCCCAACACACGGGCAGATTACATAACTTGCATTCAAAACAGATGCAGCAAAGGGAGGACATTGGCTTCCAAAACAGTTTGCACGCAAATTGTTCAGTAATAGACTCTTCCACAACGAGGACATGCCCCCACGGAAGAGACCTAACCACTAGCTAACAATTAAAACAGAGTGAGAACCTGGGGCTGCTAGCCGCAAATGGTCTACACGCTTTTTAAATAACAGCAAAAAATTGGCAGCGCTTCTAATCAGGCTGAATGAAACCAACAGAGGTGTGCAGCGCCCCTCCCAGGGACTTAAATACACACCTTAATTACAAATCAGATGGACAACTATGCACTGAACCCTAATTTAGATAAATTGAATGCAAACTGATACACATATATGCAGCTAGCCACACATAGATTTACATTTTTGTACAATAGAAGAAAATGGCAGCACTTTCAAATGCAGGCTGCACCCAAATTGTCCAGCTGCATATATGTGCAGAGCCCAAAACACGGGCAGATTACACAACTTGCATTCAAAACATGTGCAGCAAATGGAGGACGTTAGCTTCCAAAACAGTTTGCGCGCAGATTGTTCAGTACAATGACAATGACATGACAATGACGTGCCCTTATCAGTAGAAAGAGAGGAACAATCGGAGCACCAGCTCATGCACATAGGGATTTATTGCAGTCGTATAGGCGTACAGGCATTCCAGCAAGGTTACATGAGAGAGAGATACACAGGCCTTACAGCCGTTTCACGGCAACTGCCGCTTCTTCAGAGACCACAGGTATCAAAAGCTATACAGATATGCAGTCATATAAATACACAAATACATAACTACTTACCACGCGGCGATTGGACACTGTGGTAAGCGACCCCGGAAGTGGGCGGGAGATACCCCGGAAGCGATCGTAGCCGCGCTAATGGCGGCACGCACTCGGTAGCGGTTGATAGACAGTGGGGAGTGGTAAGTAGTTGGTTTACGTGAGCACATTCATCATAGGAGCAGCCTTATAGTGACCGTCCTCAGCAAGCGTTTGGTGCCCACCTACACTTCTTTGATCCATATTGACGTGCCCTTATGGAAGAGACCTAACGACTAGTTAACTATTAAACATAGTGGGAACCTGGGGCAGCTAGTGGTTAGGTCTCTTCCATGAGGCTATTTCATCGTTGTAGAAAAGTCTAATACGGAACAATCTGCATGCAAACTGTTTTGGAAGCTAACGTCCTCCATTTCCATCTGATTTGTATTCAAGGTGTGTATTTAAGTCCCTGGTAGGGATAATCAAAGATATGCAAATTCTTCCGAGATGATGCAAATGTATGCACATTTTTATGCAAATATATGCAGTTTGAAAAAGGACCAATCAATTTAAACCCGTGTTTAAATTGATTAGTACTTTTTCAAGCTGCATATATTTGCATACAAATTTGCATAATTTCAGAAGTATTTGCATCTCATTGAAGTGAGGGGGTGGTGAGGAGGGTGTGATCTGTAGTTACGTACCTGCTTGGAAAGTTTGACATACCATCTTTCCATCTTAGTCGAGAGCAGCTGAGCTCCTTACAACTTTCCAGGGGTGTTGCTAGGATCCTAACAGATCCGGGGCACTTTTAGGCACTCCAGCCAGAAAATGGGTGTGGCCATGCACCAGAACATGGGTGTGGCCATGGGTGGGGCCAGATTTACATGAATTTAACAGTGGTCTAAGTAGGCATGCCCAGCAAAATGTTGGAGGAAGGCTCCCACTCCATTAATACAGAAAAAAAATTAAATGCAGCATATCTCATAGATAGGCAGTGTCACTTATGGGACATGCTGGGTGCTGTGTGGTGCCATGCTAAGCACTGTGGTACCTCTATGGCGCATGCTGGGTATTGTGGGGACATGTTGGAAGCTGTAGTGCCTGGAGCCTCCATAGGGAGCATGCCTCATTGTGTCTGTCCTCACTGTGTCCCCCCCTCCCCCCCAGCAAACTAACACAGAAGGAGGAACTACTCATCTCATCCAACTGCTCTCCAAGTCTGGAGCCATCCTCTGTAGCTGACGATTCTCCCGCTAGCATCTGAGAATCAGACACTAGGAGCTCTAGCATCTGATTAATTCTCAGATACTAGGGGGAGAAGCCCGGAAGAGAAGATGTGTGCAGAATCTGGAGACCAAGCGGCCGAAGGTGAGTACTGCCACCCGCTGCCTGGGGACATTCAGGACACCCCAGAATAGATTCGGGGCAAGTGCCACTGATCTTTGGGGCTAGCAACGCCCCTGCAACTTTCTCACCTTGACACAGTAGGAACGTTCCCAGTATATTATGTTATTATTACTACTTTTTGGTCCACTGCCATACGCAACATATATTTGGTTTCTTGTGTACTATTTAATTAGAAAGTGATGAATAAAATAAGCAGCATTACAGTAAGTGATTAATAATAGATGAAAAGAGATTGTGCTGTCCTTAAAGAACCTGTTAGTATATAGACTGAACATAGCTGAAGATTGAATATTTAAACTTGTGCTAATATCTGCTAAATTACTTAGAGAGTGAAGGATACACTCTACAGTTTTAAAGCGGACCTGAACTTAGAACTTCCTCTCAGCATAATAACCTTTAAAGAAAAAAATTTTTTGTTACAGCTGATACAAATTCTGCAATAAATCTGCAGTGTGTTTACTTCGTGCTTTCATGGAAGCAGACAGAAAGTTAACATCCTGTGTTTACATATTAGCTGTGTCTGCCAAGGTCTGCCGAATTTCTGTACTGGCACAGTTGAGAGATTAAAGTAAACTGGTGGTTACTTGAAGATGAGGGGGAATTAGACAGGCTCGTCTCTCCAAAAACACACAGGGTGCATTCCTCTCTGTTTTTCTTGTGTCCTGTGCAAGAGTTCAGGCAATTGCCTGCACCCCCAGCTGGTAATGTTGGATGCTGCATGAAGGGATGCTCGCTGAGTGCTATTGATGTCAGCAAATACTGAATGTGAAACAAGTTCAGGAGTTCACTAATTCCAAAGTGAGACAAACCATATAAGCCGAGATCTGGGGGGAGGTTTGGGAGCAAGTAACAATTGTAGATGGAGCCCCAACTTTATTTACATTTTTTGCTTTTAAAGGGAAGGTCCAGGCTAAAAAATAAACAAAAAATCAACGTACCTCGGGCTTCCTCCAGCCCCTGGCAGCCATCCTGTGCCCTCGCAACAGCTCGGGTGGCTCCCGGTCTCCTCCCTTGCAGATGCCGACCTCGCCAGGTCGGCATCTACTTGCGCTGCAATTTGTGGCTCATGGAGTCCCACTGATGTCTCCGGATTGTACTGCGCAGGTGCAGAACTACTGTACCTGCGCAGTACAGTCTGGATGACTTCAGCGCAACTACGTGAGAAGCACGGTGGAGTGCAACTAGACCTCTGAGATCGGAGGGGAGCCCAGGCCACCGGCAGGGAGCAGAGTTGCTGCAAGGGCACAGTACGGCAGTCAGGGGCTGGAGGAAGCCCGAGGTAAGTTGATTTTTGTTTGTTTTTTAGCCTGGACATGTCCTTTGAGCTTACATTGAGGAGCTGGCATGTGCCCACGAGGGATGATAAGAACAGGCGATTTCCAATATCGCGGTAAATCCGCATTCCGCGGTAACGAAATTCCACCACCGCTACATTCCGGTGGATCCCCTCGGTATTCCACGGAATTCCGCATTCCGACGGAACCATTTCCACAATGTTAAAGGGAACCTAATCAATGTTTCCTTTTAAACAAATACCAGTTCCCTGGCAGTCCTGCTGATAACTTTGGCTTTAGTGGTGGCTGAATCCCAATCCTGATCACAATTTTTTTTTGGGGCAGCAGGAGTTGTCGTAGGCCATGGGACCTAGAGGTGGTTCCACGCCGGTCATCACAATTTTTTTGGGGAACAGCAGGAGTTGTCGTAGCCAGGCCATGGGACCTAGAGGTGGTTCCACGCCGGTCATCACAATTTTTTTTTGGAGCAGCAGGAGTTGTCGTACGCCATGGGACCTAGAGGTGGTTTCACGGCAGTCATCACAATTTTTTTGGGGAGCAGCTGTAGTTGTCGTAGGCCATGGGACCTAGAGGTGGTTCCACGGCGGTCATTACAATTTTTGTTTGGAGCAGCAGGAGTTGTCGTAGGCCATGGGACCTAGAGGTGCTTCCACGGCAGTCATTACAATTTTTTTGGGGAGCAGCTGTAGTTGTCGTAGGCCATGGGACCTAGAGGTGGTTCCACGGCGGTCATTACAATTTTTGTTTGGAGCAGCAGGAGTTGTCGTAGGCCATTGGACCTAGAGGTGGTTTCACGGCAGTCATTACAATTTTTGTTTGGAGCAGCAGGAGTTGTCATAGGCCATGGGACCTAGAGGTGGTTCCACGGCAGTCATTACAATCTTTGTTTGGAGCAGCAGGAGTTGTCGTAGGCCATGGGACCTAGATGTGGTTCCACGGCAGTCATTACAATCTTTGTTTGGAGCAGCAGGAGTTGTCGTAGGCCATGGGACCTAGAGGTGGTTCCATGGCAGTCATTACAATTTTTGTTTGGAGCAGCAGGAGTTGTAGTAGGCCATGGGACCTAGAGGTGGTTCCACGGCAGTCATCACAATTTTTGTTTGGAGCAGCAGGAGTTGTCATAGGCCATGGGACCTAGAGGTGGTTCCAGGGCAGTCATTATAATTTTTTGTTTGAAGCAGCAGGAGTTGTCGTAGGCCATGGGACCTAGAGGTGGTTTCACAGCAGTCATTATAATTTTTTGTTTGGAGCAGCAAGAGTTATCATAGGCCATGGGAACTAGAGGTGGTTTCACAGCAGTCATTATAATTTTTTGTTTGGAGCAGCAGGAGTTGTCGTAGGCCATGGGACCTAGAGGTGGTTCCACGGCAGTCATTATAATTTTTTGTTTGGAGCAGCAGGAGTTGTTGTAGGCCATGGGACCTAGAGGTGGTTTCACAGCAGTCATTATAATTTTTTTTGGGAGCAGAAGGAGTTGTCGTAGGCCATGGGACCTAGAGCTGGTTCCACGGCAGTCATTACAGCAAAAATGTAATTAAGTCTGTCCAATCTTCATCATGAATCAGTGAGAGGGGCCTTGTAATTATCACTGATCCATGACTCGTTCATTTTTATAAACGTTAGTATGTCCACATTGTCTGTGAATAGATGGGTCCTTTGGTTGGTGCCCACCCCACCTGCAGCACTAAATACTCGCTCAGAAAGAACACTGGCGGCTGGCATGCAAGAACCTCCAGTGCATACTGAGCGAGTTCAGGCCAGGTATCCAGTTGTTTTGTCCAATACTCCATGGGGTCATCATTACTCTCCATTAGTGGTGCTCAGCAGAGCTCGAATATTCGAGTAGCTCGAATATTCGAGCTCTTTTTCAGCTATTCGAGCTCGGTATTCGAGCTCCGAATAGCTGGAGCTATTCGAATGGGCTATCCGAGTACACTCGAATAGCCCATTCACTATTCGAGCTATTCGAGCAAACCGGCGCTATTCGAGCTCGGTACCGAGCTCGAATAGCGTCATAGCCCAGATTGATGTCCTTAGAGCCAATCAGAGGGCTCCCAGGCCCTCTGACGGCAGCCAATCACAGAGGGGGACCCTGGCCAGCCCCTACCCTATAAATAGCGGCCGCCATGTTACGTTTCTCCGTCCTTGCCTGATACTTGTACAGAGAGAGAGTTGCTCCTTTGTGCTTTGGCTTAGCAAGTGCTCTATTGTGGTCATTTACCTAGCGTTTTTGCTCACCTACACCTGCCATATACACCTATATTGTTGTTAGTTAGATAGACATTGTATTTTAGTTAGTAGCTTGTGTGTTACATTAGAGAACTGCAGGCAGCTGCTGCAAGCTTACAGGTTTAGGCCTCAGGGGGGCCTTGCCTCTGTGGGCAGCTGTCCTCTGTTTATTTCTCTCATCTATACCAGTATTTCTGCTGTCCTTTACTAATAGTATTGTAGTTATACTGTACTAGGAGTAGGACACTCACTGACTGTCACTGTTTATAGGCTACTAGCTAGCTCCTGCGTGTGTGCACTCACTCACTGTCTGTGTGTACACACACTCTATTTCCTTCTGATTACTGATTGATTATTGTTAGTTGTACTTACTTACTACTTACTCTTACTGTACCCGTAGGGACACTCACTGTCACTGTTCATATAGGCTACTAGCTCCTGCGTGTGCGCACTCACTGTCTGAGTGTACACACACAACACACACTCTATTTCCTTCTGATCGCTGATTGATTATTGTAATTAGTTAGTTCTACTTACTGTTATTACTTACTCTTACTGTACTAGGAGTCTAGGACACTCAGTCACTGTGTTCATAGGCTACTAGCTCCTGCCTGCGTGCACTCACTGTCTGAGTGTACACACACCCACACTCCATTTCCTTCTGATCGCTGATTGATTATTGTAATTAGTTAGTTCTACTTACTGTTATTACTTACTCTTACTGTACTAGGAGTCTAGGACACTCAGTCACTGTGTTCATAGGCTACTAGCTCCTGCCTGCGTGCACTCACTGTCTGAGTGTACACACACCCACACTCCATTTCCTTCTGATCGCTGATTGATTATTGTAATTAGTTAGTTCTACTTACTGGTGTTACTACTTACTCTTACTGTACTAGGAGTCTAGGACACTCAGTCACTGTGTTCATAGGCTACTAGCTCCTGCCTGCGTGCACTCACTGTCTGAGTGTACACACACCCACACTCCATTTCCTTCTGATCGCTGATTGATTATTGTAATTAGTTAGTTCTACTTACTGTTACTACTTACTCTTACTGTACTAGGAGTCTAGGACACTCAGTCACTGTGTTCATAGGCTACTAGCTCCTGCCTGCGTGCACTCACTGTCTGAGTGTACACACACCCACACTCCATTTCCTTCTGATCGCTGATTGATTATTGTAATTAGTTAGTTCTACTTACTGTTATTACTTACTCTTACTGTACTAGGAGTCTAGGACACTCAGTCACTGTGTTCATAGGCTACTAGCTCCTGCCTGCGTGCACTCACTGTCTGAGTGTACACACACCCACACTCCATTTCCTTCTGATCGCTGATTGATTATTGTAATTAGTTAGTTCTACTTACTGGTGTTACTACTTACTCTTACTGTACTAGGAGTCTAGGACACTCAGTCACTGTGTTCATAGGCTACTAGCTCCTGCCTGCGTGCACTTACTGTCTGAGTGTACACACACCCACACTCCATTTCCTTCTGATCGCTGATTGATTATTGTAATTAGTTAGTTCTACTTACTGTTACTACTTACTCTTACTGTACTAGGAGTCTAGGACACTCAGTCACTGTGTTCATAGGCTACTAGCTCCTGCCTGCGTGCACTCACTGTCTGAGTGTACACACACCCACACTCCATTTCCTTCTGATCGCTGATTGATTATTGTAATTAGTTAGTTCTACTTACTGGTGTTACTACTTACTCTTACTGTACTAGGAGTCTAGGACACTCAGTCACTGTGTTCATAGGCTACTAGCTCCTGCCTGCGTGCACTCACTGTCTGAGTGTACACACACCCACACTCCATTTCCTTCTGATCGCTGATTGATTATTGTAATTAGTTAGTTCTACTTACTGTTACTACTTACTCTTACTGTACTAGGAGTCTAGGACACTCAGTCACTGTGTTCATAGGCTACTAGCTCCTGCCTGCGTGCACTCACTGTCTGAGTGTACACACACCCACACTCCATTTCCTTCTGATCGCTGATTGATTATTGTAATTAGTTAGTTCTACTTACTGTTACTACTTACTCTTACTGTACTAGGAGTCTAGGACACTCAGTCACTGTGTTCATAGGCTACTAGCTCCTGCCTGCGTGCACTCACTGTCTGAGTGTACACACACCCACACTCCATTTCCTTCTGATCGCTGATTGATTATTGTAATTAGTTAGTTCTACTTACTGTTACTACTTACTCTTACTGTACTAGGAGTCTAGGACACTCAGTCACTGTGTTCATAGGCTACTAGCTCCTGCCTGCGTGCACTCACTGTCTGAGTGTACACACACCCACACTCCATTTCCTTCTGATCGCTGATTGATTATTGTAATTAGTTAGTTCTACTTACTGGTGTTACTACTTACTCTTACTGTACTAGGAGTCTAGGACACTCAGTCACTGTGTTCATAGGCTACTAGCTCCTGCCTGCGTGCACTCACTGTCTGAGTGTACACACACTAAATTTACTTGTGATTACTACTGATTATTGTAACTGCTAGTTGTACTTCCTGACTGTTACTACTTACTTACTGTACTAGGGGACACTCACTCAGTCACCTCACCAACCAACCCACTCCATTAAAGTACCCCACTTTTCATCCGCCCTTTTAAAAAAGTTTTGTCTATACGCCCAAAACATTGAAGATGTCTGGAAGTGGCAGCCAGCGCGGTTTGGGCAAGGGGAAGGGCAGCAAGGGAATCAGGAGGAGAGGGAGCAGCATTGTGGCAAGCCGCGGCCGCGGGCGCGCCACCATGCACAGTTCCGCAGCAGCAGCAGCAGCGTCAGTGGCTAACATTCCTCCCATAGCCACTGGCCGTGGACGCCTTGGGCGCCGCCCAGCAGGAGCATCTGCAACTCACGCTGCAGAGACACAGCAGCAGCAGCGTGTAGCACCTGCTCCCATTTTCCTCCAGCCGGGTCGGAAACGTCCCATTGAGGAAAAGGATGCAGACACTGTGGTGCAACTCATGACGGAGGATGAGCAGCCCGCCATCAGCTCTGCATCCGAGGCCTCCACCCTCACCACCACCACCACCACCACCACCCCTGTTCGCAGCAGCCGACCCAGCAGGGTCTGGGGAGGAGGCCAGTTCACCGTCAGTCGCCGACCTGTCATTCAGCACTCTTTTGACCCCAGGCATGATGAGTCAATTGTCTGCTGTTGTTGGCGATTTTGAGGAGGAGATGCTGATGGGCACTTTGGGGGATGAGGGATTGGACAGCAAGACTGTGGCGACAGTCAAGCAGCCCATCCATGCATCAGGAGAGGAGTTTGGGGGGTCATCATCCCAGCAGGACATGTTTCAGGAGGGGGAGGATGATGGTGATGACCCGGTGACAGACAGAGACTGGGTGCCACCACCTCCAGGGGATGTCGTCCTCAGCAGCTCGGAGGAGGAGGAGGATGCGCTTGTGGGCCTTGCAAGGAGGCGCATCATTGCAAGCATTGGCAGCGTCCCACAGCCTGCTGGTGTCTCAGGCTCAGCAGCAGCAGCAGCAGCATCAGCCAGTACCACCACCAGCCGCACCCAAGCCCCCCCCCCCAACCACCACAGGGAGACAGGCAGCAGCGCTTCCATGCCGTAGGGGGATGTTTCTGTCACCAATCTGGCGCTTTTTCACCATGCCCACTGTGTACAGCAAGTACGCCACTTGCAACCACTGTCAGCGGAAGTTGAGCAGAGGTGCAGACCCCTTAAAGTTCAGCACCAGCTCGCTCATCAACCACCTTGCGGCTAAACATTTCCACCAGCATGAGGAGTTCCAGAGGCTGAAGGCATCTGGTGCTGGCAGTGGCACCACACCCATCACTGCACAGCCTTCAGCAGCAGCAGCAGCAACAGCAGCCACCCGCCCTCCTGCTCCTCCAGCAGCACCAGCAGGAGTGCGGAAACGCACTGCTCCTCCCCCCTCTGCAACTCCTGCCGCCGACACTGAGGCCTGTTCTGGCAGCCAGTCCTCAGTGGCCTCCTCCGCTGTGTCTGCTGATTCCCGTGTCAGCAAAAGGCCACGCCAGAGCCTTTTGAGCGAGTCCTTCCAGGGGGTGGTTAGGGCTCTGCCTCCCAGCAGCCGTCGCGTGCGGCAGCTGAACGGCTTGCTGGCACGGGCCATGTGCTCCCAACTCCTGCCGTACACGCTCGTGCAGGAGGGGAGCGACATGCGGGCGCTGCTTGCTTGCGCAGCCCCAGACTGGCAGCTCCCCAGCAGACACTTCTTCGCCCGCAAGGCCATTCCTGCACTGCACCGCTTTGTGATGGCCAATGTGGAGCGAGGGCTGGAGCACGCGGTTGGTGAAAGGGTCCACGTCACCATGGACTCCTGGAGCAGCCGCTTCGGGACAGGCCGCTACCTGTCCTTCACTGTCCACTGGGTCAGCTTGGTGGAAGGGGGTGAGGATGGGAGAGCAGCAGCGGGCACAGCAGCAGCAGCAGCAACACAGTGGGTGGTGCCACCCCGCAGGGTCAGGGGAACTGCAGCGGGTTCCTCCGATCCTCTGCCATCCTCCGCCACACCTGGCCAAACCCCCCGCCTCAGCAGCAGCGTGAAGGCCCGCCACTGCCAAGCGCTGCTGCACTTGGTCAGCCTTGGCAAGACCAAGCTGACGGCAGCCCACGTGTTGGCCAAACTCCAGGAGCAGGAGAGGATTTGGCTGACCCCCAGAGGCCTCAGAGTCGGAGAGGTGGTGTCCGACAATGGGGCCAATCTGGTTGCTGCCATAGACAGGGGAAGCCTGACCCACATCCCCTGTCTTGCCCACGTGCTGAACCTGGTGGTGCAGAAGTTCCTGCGCACCTACCAGGGGATGGGCGAACTGCTGGAAACGGCAAGGAATGTTGTGCGTCACTTCCGGCGCTCGGCTGCAGCCTGTGCGAGCCTGGAAGACGTGCAAAAGGAGCTGGATCTGCCACGCCATCGGCTGATCCTTGACGTTCCGACTCGCTGGAACTCCACCCTGGCGATGTTGGAGCGTCTGGTTGAACAGAGGCACGCTGTCAAACAGTACCTTGCCCTGGCCACTGTTTCCGCAGCTCAGAGAAGGGACAAGACCAGCAACATCCCGTCCATCGTCCCCGATGATGACTGGAGGCACATGCAGCAGGTGTGCTTTGTGCTGGCTCCCTTCCTGCAGGCCACAAACATGGTGAGCAGGGACCATGCTATGGTCTGCGAGTGGGTGCCCCTGGTTTCTCTGCTGAACAGGGCCCTCGATGCTTTGCTGGAACAGGGAGCGGCAGCCTTGGACCAGCAGGAGCGGCAACCAGCTGCGCAGTCCACCTCTGAGGGGGAGGAGGAGGAGGACTTGGTGGAGGTCCCTGACCTGGCTGCTGATGAGGGGGATCAGCACAGCGCAGCTGAGTTGGTGCGGGGGTGGAGAGAGGATGAGGCGGCAGAGGAGGAGGATGAGGACAGCACTGACGTCGATGTGCCAGCAGACGTGGCCCGCCTCTTCCCAATGGCAGCGCACATGCTGACGTGCCTGCGCAGGGACCCCAGGGTGATCCAGATGAAGCAGAGGGAGGACATCTGGATCAGCATGATGTTGGACCCACGCCTCAAGGGGAAGTTGAGCCAGTTCCTGCCGCCTGCAGGAGGAGACCCAGCGCAACAAATAAGGAGCTTGCAGCAGGCCCTTGTTGAGCGCTTGGAGGAAGCCTTCCCCCAGCCTTCCACCCCCACTGTCCAGCAGCCAGCACAGAGGCAGCAGCAGGTGCCTGCATCCAGCAGCAGCAAGCGCCCCACAGACCTGCTGTCTCTCAGCCACGAGCTCTACAGGACTGTAGAGGCTCCGGCAGCAGTGACTAGAGAGGAGATGCATGCAGCAGCATCCTCCTCCGGTCACAGCCAGCGCCTGACCCGCATGGTGGCTGACTACATGGGGTCGTACAGCGGGCTTGACAGCGATGCCCCTGTTGATCCCATGGAGTATTGGGTCAAGCGCATGGAGATCTGGAGCGAGCTAGCGCAGTACGCCCTGGAAGTGCTGTCCTGCCCCCCTTCCAGCGTGCTGTCCGAGCGCTGCTTCAGTGCAGCTGGTGGCGTGGTCACCGAGAAACGCTCACGTCTGTCTCACAAGTCTGTGGACAGACTGACGTTTCTGAAGATGAACCAGGCGTGGGTGGAAGGCGAGTTCCTGGCCCCTGTTGTCGGCGAGAGGGGGACATGAACTGGCTGCCGGAACCATCGTTAATGTGCCTTACCACCCTTTACCACCTCCTGGCTCCTGCTCACTAAGCCAGCCTGGTTCACTTTGACTATTACGTCGCCTGCAGCCACACATTTTACACCTACAGTGGGCTGCTGTGTACTGCCCTTCTGCTGTCTGTCTGTGTTTCCCACTGCCAGGGTACACAGAATTACCTTCTTCTGCTGCCACTCTGCCACCAGCTATTACGTCAAACAATAGCTATATTGGTTGCAAAACCAAAACCAAACAAACCATTAAAAAAAAAAAAGGTTTAATTTTTCTGAGGTGCCCGGGTTGAAAACTGTGTTGTTCCAGTTGTGTATTGGACACAATGTGGGCTGCACGACCGCTGTCTGGGACCTCCTGTTGTGTTTATTTACAGCCCTGGTATCACCGCTAGGTACCAGGGCTATTATGTCACGCTGCCTACCTGCTGCCACACTCACACTGCTCCTCCATACCTCCTCCTGCTGCTGCTGCTGCTGTCTGTCTGTGTTTCCCACTGCCAGGGTACACAGATGATTTACCTTCTGCTGCCACTCTGCCACCAGCTATTACGTCAAACAATAGCTGCTCGCCTACTCCTCCATTCCTCCTCCTGCTGCTGCTGTCTGTCTGTGTTTCCCACTGCCAGGGTACACAGAATTACCTTCTTCTGCTGCCACTCTGCCACCAGCTATTACGTCAAAAAATAGCTAAATTGGTTGTAAAACCAAAAACCAAAAAACCATAAAAAAAAAAAGGTTTAATTTTTCTGAGGTGCCCGGGTTGAAAACTGTGTTGTCCCAGTTGTGTATTGGACACAATGTGGGCTGCACGACCGCTGTCTGGGACCTCCTGTTGTGTTTATTTACAGCCCTGGTATCACCGCTAGGTACCAGGGCTATTATGTCACGCTGCCTACCTGCTGCCACACTCACACTACTCCTCCATTCCTCCTGCTGCTGCTGTCTGTCTGTGTTTCCCACTGCCAGGGTACACAGAATTACCTTCTGCTGCCACACTGCCACCAGCTATTACGTCAAACAATAGCTGCTCACATAATTACTCCTCCATTCCTCCTCCTGCTGCTGCTGCTGTCTGTCTGTGTTTCCCACCGCCAGGGTACACAGATTTACCTTCTGCTGCCACTCTGCCACCAGCTATTACGTCAAACAATAGCTATATATCTGTGTAATTGGTTGTAAAACCAAAACTACAAAACCATTACAAAAAAAGGTTTAATTTTTCTGAGGTGCCCGGGTTGAAAACTGTGTTGTCCCAGTTGTGTATTGGACACAATGTGGGCTGCGCGACCGCTGTCTGGGACCTCCTGTTGTGTTTATTTACAGCCCTGGTATCACCGCTAGGTACCAGGGCTATTATGTCACGCTGCCTACCTGCTGCCACACTCACACTACTCCTCCATTCCTCCTGCTGCTGCTGTCTGTCTGTGTTTCCCACTGCCAGGGTACACAGAATTACCTTCTGCTGCCACACTGCCACCAGCTATTACGTCAAACAATAGCTGCTCACATAATTACTCCTCCATTCCTCCTCCTGCTGCTGCTGCTGTCTGTCTGTGTTTCCCACCGCCAGGGTACACAGATTTACCTTCTGCTGCCACTCTGCCACCAGCTATTACGTCAAACAATAGCTATATATCTGTGTAATTGGTTGTAAAACCAAAACTACAAAACCATTACAAAAAAAGGTTTAATTTTTCTGAGGTGCCCGGGTTGAAAACTGTGTTGTCCCAGTTGTGTATTGGACACAATGTGGGCTGCACGACCGCTGTCTGGGACCTCCTGTTGTGTTTATTTACAGCCCTGGTATCACCGCTAGGTACCAGGGCTATTATGTCACGCTGCCTACCTGCTGCCACACTCACACTACTCCTCCATTCCTCCTGCTGCTGCTGTCTGTCTGTGTTTCCCACTGCCAGGGTACACAGAATTACCTTCTGCTGCCACACTGCCACCAGCTATTACGTCAAACAATAGCTGCTCACATAATTACTCCTCCATTCCTCCTCCTGCTGCTGCTGCTGTCTGTCTGTGTTTCCCACCGCCAGGGTACACAGATTTACCTTCTGCTGCGACTCTGCCACCAGCTATTACGTCAAAAAATAGCTATATATCTGTGTAATTGGTTGTAAAACCAAAACTACGAAACCATTACAAAAAAAGGTTTAATTTTTCTGAGGTGCCCGGGTTGAAAACTGTGTTGTCCCAGTTGTGTATTGGACACAATGTGGGCTGCACGACCGCTGTCTGGGACCTCCTGTTGTGTTTATTTACAGCCCTGGTATCACCGCTAGGTACCAGGGCTATTATGTCACGCTGCCTGCCTCATTGACTGCATGCTGCCACACACTCATCCTCCTCCTCCTGCTGCTGAATTTACCTCCTGCTGTCTGTGTATTTCCACTGCCAGGGAGCACATACAATGGCGCTTCCAACATGCGTGCGCCACCAGCTATTTGTTGTTACGCTCAAAAATAGCTGCATTTCTTTAAAAAAAAAAAAATGAAAAGAGAAATAAGTGAAGAAGAAGACGATATAGAAGAAGATGAAGAAGAAGAAGATGAAGAAGAAGAAGAAGAAGATGAAGAAGATGAAAAAGAAGAAGAAGAAGAAGAAGAAGAAGAAGAAGAAGAAGAAGAAGAAGAAGAAGAAGAAGAAGAAGATGAAGAAGATGAAGATGAAGAAGATGAAGAAGATGAAGATGAAGAAGATGAAGAAGATGAAGATGAAGAAGATGAAGAAGATGAAGAAGAAGATGAAGAAGATGAAGAAGATGAAGATGAAGAAGATGAAGAAGATGAAGAAGATGAAGATGAAGAAGATGAAGAAGAAGAAGATGAAGAAGATGAAGATGAAGAAGATGAAGAAGATGAAGATGAAGAAGATGAAGATGAAGATGAAGAAGATGAAGATGAAGAAGATGAAGAAGATGAAGAAGAAGATGAAGAAGATGAAGATGAAGAAGATGAAGAAGAAGATGAAGAAGATGAAGATGAAGAAGATGAAGATGAAGAAGATGAAGAAGATGAAGAAGAAGATGAAGAAGATGAAGATGAAGAAGATGAAGAAGATGAAGAAGAAGATGAAGATGAAGAAGATGAAGAAGATGAAGAAGAAGATGAAGAAGATGAAGATGAAGAAGATGAAGAAGAAGAAGAAGAAGATGAAGAAGAAGAAGAAGATATAGAAGAAGAAGAAGAAGATATAGAAGATAAAGAAGAAGAAGAAGAAGAAGAAGAAGAAGTATATACAGTACTGAACAAAATTCTGGACACAACTTCTCTTTTCACCTTTTTTTTTTTTAAAGGAACATCCCCACATAATCACTTGCTGTTGTTACTTGGAAAAAAATATGTTTCTTGCATCATTCACCCTCAAAACAAGTGTTGGGAAGCTTTTTAAGGCCAATTCGAATAGTCAGCTCGAATAATGAGCTCGAATACCGACTCGAATAGTGAGCTCGAAGTCCGAGGTCGAATCGAATAGTAAAATTTATTCGACTCGAATATTCGACTGACCTCGAATAATTTACTATTCGAATTCGACCAAACTCGAATTTTAAAAAGGGGTATTTGAGCACCACTACTCTCCATATTGTCTGGAGCACTGGCCGACCCGAAGTAATCATTCACCATACGGGTCAGCCACTGGCGGTGACTACTTTGCCCGCTGGTGTTGCTGCTGCTAGAAGGAGTATCTGGCTTTGGCTGATAAAATTCCTTCAACATACTCAGCAGGTTCACAGATTGGCTATTGGTGCTGCTGCTGGGAGTAGGACCACCAGACCTTTGCTGAGTATGATGAGGCTTGGTAGCTTGGGCCCGGGATACAGGTGCAGGAAACGCATCTTCTACCCAACGAAGAAGGGCATCCCGGATGTAGCTCATCCTGGCGTCTGCTTGGGAGGGGGGTATGAATTGCCGCATTTTCCCCTTGCACCAGGAATCTAAGATGGTGGCCACCCACAATGCGAGCCTTGATTTGAAAGTTTTAATCCGGGGGTCCTTACGGAGGCACTGGAGCATATGCGCAGATATAGGGAAGAGATGTCTGCCATTAATCACCTCTTCCTTGTCGTCATGCTCCAGCTGCACATCAGAATCTACTTCCCACCCCCGGGCAATGGGCTCTTCCGCTTTCACAAGCTCTGCCTCCTCATCCAGGACTTGAGAATGCTCACTCACTCCCCCACTTGACTGACCACTGTTCAGTAGGGCTTTCTCCCCCTGTCAGAGCACTTTGTCAAGAGCCTTGTCCAGCATGAAGACAATAGGGAGCACTTCTGATATGCTGCAGTGCTCCTCACTGACCAATTTTGTTGCCTGCTCAAACGGCTCCAAGACTTTACAGACCTGTCCAATCAGCTGCCACTGGTCCCCAGTAATGTAGTTCAGTGGCCCTGTTCTGGAGGAAGATGTCTGAGACAGGTATAGCCTGACCGCCATTCGCTGCTCCCACAACCTCTCCAGCATGTGGAGGGAGGAGCTCCACCGCGTTGGACAATCAGAAATAAGCCTGTGCTGAGGCAGGCTATGGTGGCGCTGCAGCAGTTTCAAGGCCGCGGTGGCGGTTGCGGAGCGACGGATGTGGGCTGACACTTTTCGTGCTGAGGCCAAAGCGCCCTTCAACCCATCAAAATTTCGTAGAAATTTGTGGACTACAAGGTTAAAGACGTGGGCCAAGCAAGGTAAGTGAGTGTAGCCGCCTTCCGAAATGGCGGCCAGAATGTTGGCACCATTTACAGACACCACTACACCTGTCTCCAGTTTTCGGGGGAAAAGCCACTGCCGAAACTGATCCTATAAGGCTGCAAAGATTACAGATCCGGTTTGCCTGTTCTCGTCCATGGATTCGAGTTTCAGCACTTCTTGGCATCGATGGTGCTGCAGACCAGTGTAGGAGTGGGACCTGGGAGGCTCATCAACGGCGGACTGGCCTTGGACAGAACAGGTAGCAGAGGGAAGTGGAACAGGCCTCCCCTTCAACCCACGTGGCGGCACCACCAGTTGAGATGTCCCAGATCTTGCACCCTCCTCAGCAGCACCATGGAGGGAGACCCAATGGGCGGTAAAAGTTAGATACTTTCCCTGCCCATGCCTGCTGCTCCAGCCATCCATAGTGAAGTGCACATTGCCACCGACAGCGTGATCCATAGACCGTCTGACACACTGCACAATGTGCTGGTGAAGAGCAGGGATAGTATTCCTGGCAAAATAATGGCGGCTGGGGATCCGCCATTGTGGAGCAACACTGTTCATCAGTCTGTGGAAGGGGGCACAGTCCACAAACTGGTAGGGCAGCAGCTGTTGGCCCAACAGCCTTGCCGGAAGCACATTATTTTTCACAACAAACGGATCAGTTGCAGGGAGCATCCACTTCCTCTGCAACATTTCTGGCACAGAGGCCTGACGCTGGAACACTGGTGATTCAGAGGAAACCAACAAGGGTGATGATGAGGTGCTTGCCAAGGTCTGGAGTCCTCTTCCAGCCTGGCATGCAGAGGGATTTGAAGTAGAATGGCACGCAGGTTGGATAGGGACAGGACGACTAGAAAAAGAAGAGGAGGGGCCTGTTGCTGCTGCTTTTCCTTCACCCATCTTATTGTAATTCTTTACATATTCAAACTCCCGTCTGTAGTGGTTGCGCAGATGTGCCGAACCCGCTGCCCGATTTGCATCTGCTCACCAATTTACGGCACACAGAACAGACTGCCCTGGATTCATCCTCTTCCAGAACAGTAAAATAATTTCTTGCAGGGGACATGCATGCACGTGGAGCAATGGTGCGAGTGGTGCGACCTGTTCTAGCACGTCGATGCTCAGCATTAGACTGGTGGGTACTGAGCGACGGGAAAGCACTTGCAGGCTGCTGTCCAACTTTCTGCTCTGTTTCTCCATGCTGCTCATGCCTGCTAGTGCCTAACCCACCAGATGGCAACCACGGTGGATCAGACACCTCATCATCCAAAACATCATGCAGTTCAACCAAAGCGCTGGAACCCATAAGTGACTCTTCTGGACCCTCCACCTGGCCACGAAACACCTCTGCAGTTGACTGGTAGTGATGTAGATTGGTGGTGACACAAGCTCCCAGTTGTGATGGATTACTGGATGAAGAAAACACAGGGGCCATTTCTGTTACCACAGAACCCACCACTTCTTGGGACCTTGGTCCCATGGTCTCCTCCAATGCCTCATCCCAATCCTTCTGCACATCTCTCATCGACATAGGTGTGCTTTAATTCTGGAGGAGAGTACTGGGAGGAAGCAACCTCGTCAAGAGAAGCAGCTGCAGTCGGGTTCTGGTCATGAGGAACCTGGCCACTACTAGTGCTGCTGCCACTAGCTTCACGTTCCTCACACTGGGTAGAGGGTTCCTGATCAAAATAATCTACCACCCTGTTCGCCTGCTGCTCTGTCAAAATTTTCCTGCGTGCGAACACGGGGAAGACATCTCTGATCAGGGCAGAACGCTTCCTGCTACTACTGCTGCCACCCTCAACCTGATCACGTACTTGACGTGATCCACCAACACCACCATCACTCCATTTTTTTTAGGAGTGGCAGGAAATTAATTGCTGCTGCTCTTGCTCCATTCTTTTGGGGCCAAAAACTTTATTGGGGGAGGGGTATGAGCGACAGAACCAAAGTAAAATAAATCCAACTAACTTGAAGAAAGAAAACAAAACAAAACAATCTATCACTCAAACTAACAATCTACTGTCACTCTCTCACAAATACACCTAGCTACTACTACTACTAATAGCTCACACTCAATATAATTCTCTCTCACAGTCTTTAAAGACTTTTGTTTTATATACAGTCTTTAAAAAGACTATTGTTTTATGTTGAAACAACTAATATGGGTCTGTCTCTCCTCTCTCCAAAACACCAGACTGAAACCCACAAGCTTCATGACTGTCACACCTCTCTTACAGTATATACAAAATGGGTGGGATAGCTGATGATAGGTAGCTAGGAGCTGGTTGCTAACGTAGGATTGGTTGGCTATTGTTAAGACTCTAATTAGTGCAGAAATTCAGTTTTTAATGCAGAAATCATCATGTTTTAAGCTTCTGTGATGGGTCTATCCCTTCCGATCCTTCTGATTGGCTAATGCAGCTTTTACACGCTTCTGTTTAAATTCCGACGGAATTCCGCACAGAAATTCCGCTATTTCTGATACCGCTATAGCTTTTCCATTCCGGCTCACCGGAACGGAATTGCCAATTTCCGACCAGAAACGCGGAAATCTCCATACCGCGGAATCCGACGAGCAAAAGATGAAGTAGCCATGTGCCCTCAGATAAAGTAATGAAGAAGCCAAGACACCTGGAGGTGAGGCATACTTTCATTGTAAAGTATGCCTCACTGTGTGGTGAAGGACAATCGCATCGCTATATGGCATTTTTAAAGTGTAAAAGGGGCCTAATAGATTTAACCACACCGGTGATCAGAATCAAGTTTAATGGCCAAGTACAGGGGTTTGTACCTGGAATTATTTTTGGCACAGACAGGCTCGAGTAGTACACAAGACAAGTTATACAGATATACAGTATTGTACAAGTTATACAGATATACAGTATTGTAGACAAACAGATATACAATAAGTAGTACAGGAGGGCAGTAGAGTTGGGCCGAACCTCCGATTTTAGGTTCGCGAACCTGGTTCGCGAACTTCCGCGGAAGGTTCGGTTCGCGTTAAAGTTCGCGAACCGCAATAGACTTCAATGGGGATGCGAACTTTGAAAAAAAAAATAATTATGCTGGCCACAAAAGTGATGGAAAAGATGTTTCAAGGGGTCTAACACCTGGAGTGGGGCATGGCGGAGTGGGATACATGCCAAAAGTCCCGGGGAAAAATCTGGATTTGACGCAAAGCAGCGTTTTAAGGGCAGAAATCACATTGAATGCTAAATGACAGGCCTAAAGTGCTTTCAAACATCTTGCATGTGTATACATCAATCAGGTAGTGTAATTAAGGTACTGCTTCACACTGACACACCAAACTCACCGTGTAACGCACCGCAAACAGCTGTTTGTGTAGTGACGGCCGTGCTGGACTGGTGCGCACCATGGCGAGAGTGCAGGTTTTGGTGGCTTTACAGCCCATATGGTCGCCTGGCTGATGTAGCTGAATGACAGAACAGTGACTGTCCAGCTGATCAAATTTGGTCTGACCACAATGAGGTATGCAGTGGCGGGTTCACTGAACAGGTATACAGTGGCGGGTCCACTGAACAGAACAGGTATGCAGTGGCAGGTTCACTGAACAGGTATGCAGTGGTGGGTTCACAGCACAGGTATGCAGTGGTGGGTTCACAGAACAGGTATGCAGTGGTGGGTTCACAGCACAGGTATGCAGTGGTGGGTTCAATGAACAGGTATACAGTGGCGGGTCCACTGAACAGAACAGGTATGCAGTGGCAGGTTCACTGAACAGGTATGCAGTGGTGGGTTCACAGCACAGGTATGCAGTGGTGGGTTCACAGAACAGGTATGCAATGGTGGGTTCACAGCACAGGTATGCAGTGGTGGGTTCAATGAACAGGTATACAGTGGCGGGTCCACTGAACAGAACAGGTATGCAGTGGCAGGTTCACTGAACAGGTATGCAGTGGTGGGTTCACAGCACAGGTATGCAGTGGTGGGTTCACAGAACAGGTATGCAGTGGTGGGTTCACAGCACAGGTATGCAGTGGTGGGTTCAATGAACAGGTATACAGTGGCGGGTCCACTGAACAGAACAGGTATGCAGTGGCAGGTTCACTGAACAGGTATGCAGTGGTGGGTTCACAGCACAGGTATGCAGTGGTGGGTTCACTAAACAGGTATGCAGTGGTGGGTTCACAGCACAGGTATGCAGTGGTGGGTTCACAGCACAGGTATGCAGTGGTGGGTTCACAGCACAGGTATGCAGTGGTGGGTTCACAGCACAGGTATGCAGTGGTGGGTTCACAGAACAGGTATGCAGCCAGACAGGAACAAGTTAAGCCTAACTAATCTTTCCCTGAGAGACAGTCTGCAGCAGCTCGCCCTACTCTCACTAACGCAGGCAGCACACGAGTGACCGTAATGGCCGCCGCTGCCTGCCTTATATAAGGGGGGGTGGGGCTCCAGGCAGGGGCGTAGCAATAGGGGGTGCAGCGGTAGCGACCGCATCGGGGCCCTTGGGCCAGAGGGGCCCCGAAGGGCCCTCCCTCAACTACAGTATTAGCTCTCTATTGGTCCTGTGCTCATAATAATCACTTCTATAGATACTTTGAATAGTGGTAATCATTAACAAGCTGTTCCCCATCCCATTCTTGCACCTCTGACAGTGTAGTTACCATTGGCAGGTTTTGGTGCACCGTATCAATTGTTATGTATAGAGTGCTTGAGGGGCCCCATTGTAAGACTTGCATCGGGGCCCACAGCTCCTTAGCTACGCCACTGGCTCCAGGGGCTAGTGTAGCCTAATTGGCTACACTGGGCCTGCTGACTGTGATGTAGAGGGTCAAAGTTGACCCTCCATGTGCATTATGGGGCGAACCGAACTTCCGCAAAGGTTCGCCTGCGGGACGCGAACGCGAACCACTGAAGTTCGCATGGAACCGTTCGCAGGCGAACCGTTCGGCCCAACTCTAGAGGGCAGTAGAGTGATTAAATAACTCTAGACTAGTTGGGGTGATGTGACATGGGTGGGCTACTATCCGGGTGTAAGTGCTGGAGCAAGGGAGTGCGATTGGGAGGGTACGTTGAGGAGATCAATGGCTTGTGGAAAGAAGGTGTTTCTGTGTCTAGTGGTCCTTGTGGGTAAGGACCTGTAGCGGCGGCCTAAGGGGAGAAGACTGAAATAGCGGTTGCCAGGGTGGGTGGGGTCTCCTGCTATCCTAACGGCCCCTGAGTGCAGTCTGGACGAGTAGAGAAGGTTGAGTGGTGGGAGGGGAGTACCGATGATCCTTTCTGCACACTTTATGACTCTTTGTAGTTTGTACCTGTCCCTCGCAGAGGCCCCTGCATACCACACGATGATGGAAGAGCCAAGTATTGACTCAATGGCAGCAGAGTAGAAGCAGGTCATAATGTCTAGCGACGTTCCAAACTTTTTCAGCTGTATAGGAAAAACAGGCGTTGTTGCGCTTTCTTCTGGATCATTGTGGCATTTTCCTCCCACCTTAGGTTGCTGGATATGTTGGCGCCTAGGAAACGCGCGTGCGGGACCCTGGAAACCTCAGTGCCTTCGATGTGGACCGGGGGGAGTTCGGGACAAACTTTTCTGAAATTAATGATCAGTTCTGCGGTTTTAGCTGTGTTCAGCACAAGCTTGTTTGCCTTGCACTAGTTGCATATATTCGTAATCTGTTGGCGATAGGCTGGGATTCCCGGGGATCTCCGTCATATTTCATCACTCCTTCTTAAAAAGTATGCCTCACTCATTGACTTACATTGGTGCTTTATAAATACAATAAATAAATAAATAAATAATAATTACTTCTGGCGAAGTGCGGAGCGTTAAGTGTGCTAGGCCCCATTGCCTTGCATTGCCATTGCGTTACCCTGCGGTAAAATAAGGTAACGCAATGCAGGTTTTTAATGCAAGTGTAAAAGGGGCCTAAAGCAGCCAGTACAACTTTCCGGTGTGTGAAGTGCTTTATTAATTTTATTGAATTTAATTAATGGACCGTAGAAACTGTACAGTGAAAAAAAAAGAGGCCTAAGTGTTTTGGCATTCCAACATTTCTATTTTAAAGTTTCAGTACGCTTCAGGTTTGCTTTAAGAACTATCTGGGTTTAATTAACCATATGGCTTATTTGTGTTTACTCTTACAGGGATGAGGTGTCCAGGGCCGAGCTGAGGCCGAGGCGAGAGAGGCTCCAGTCTCAGGGCGCAGTGTAGGAGCGGGCGCACAACTCACTTAGCTATCATTCCCCTATTGTGTTTGAAGCAGAGAGAAATAAGAAAAGGGGATACATGGCAGTGACTACAAGCCAGATAACTAGAGATTACGGTGTTTGAGGGTTGGGGGCTCCCTTTGCGCCTCTTAGTCTGATTGCAATCAGTGTGTGTTGGCTGAGGTGGGAGGGTTGGGGGGGTGCACTTTGGTGTCTCAGCCTTGGGTGCTGGAGGACCTTGTCCCAGCTCTGGAGGTGTCAGCCTTAAAGAGAAACCAAAACCAAGCATTGAACTTCATCTCAATTAGTACCTGATACCCCCTTTCCCATGAGAAATATTTACGGCTCATCAGGGGGCTCTGTGTGGCTGATATTGTGGTGAAACTCCTCCCACAGTGTGATGTCAGCAGCAGGGAGCTGACATCCCACTGTGGAAGCCTTGTGGCTTTGTGGGAAATAACAGCTGTTTCCAACAGCCAAAAACCCATCATCTCTTTCCACAGACATCACCTGCCAGCAGTAAAAATATCGGCATGTGATAAATGTCAGTCAGAATGTAAATCAGGAAAGATTTTTCAATGGGCAAACATTGTCTAAATAATTTATAAATAATTATTGTAAAGATTGAGCACCTTTTTTTCCATTACATTACTTTCACTGGAGTTCCTCTTTAATATCTGCTGCATCTTGTATACAGTGGTTGCAAATTTGCCTGGATGACGTTACCGCCCAGATTTCCATGTAAACCAAATCTACTCTTAATGGGAAAAAGAAAACAAAAAGAAGCTTTCAGTGTAATTTGAAAAAGATTCTGTGCCATATTTGAAAATGCTCTGCATAGGGACGTGTGCCTTCAAGTCTGTGTAACTAAATGCAGATAAATGCAGTGTACAATGACAGCCTTAGCCCGAGTGCATTCCAGTGAACAGAGAAAATGTAATGGTACACAGAAAGGTTTATTGTTATCACTCACTGACTGCATAATTATATTCACATGTTACCACAGCGGAAGGCCTGTTACCGCCTCTTACGTGCACTGTACAATTTTCAGCTGAGTTTAGGCTTCTGTGATTGGACTTGAGGCTGAGGCCTTGGCAGAGTCTCCTGCTGACTGTGCTCACACTGATCTTCACAGCAACTGGACTGATTGAAGGCTCTGCGGCTTGGCGTGGTCACTGCTGCCCTATTGGACACCACATCTTCTGCGGGTTTCCTGTCAGGGATGGGTTTGGCATTCTTTAATTCTAGTACAATTATCTCTCTCTCTCTTTTCACAATGACCATCTCTCTCATTGTGGGAACTTCAGTTAGAAGGTATAATTTCATAGCTTTAAATTGCGAACATATGAGAATTGACAGAGAAAGAGAGGGAGAGAAAGAGGAAAAACTGGGAAAAAAACAAAACACTTTTTCCAATGTTTCTGTAAAGGAAGGAAGATTTTTTTTGCCACATGTACTGAGGCAGAAACTTCTGAACAAACTCAATGCACTTATAGCATTTTTTTCTTTAGAGGGATTATTCTTTTTCAATCAAACTCTAAAATAAAAACGAATAATAAATAAAACCATAAAAAAAATGTACGCATACAAATAAATTAACACACAGAGCAGCCATGTTACTCAGTTTGCAAAGCCTCGTGGGCTTTTCAATACAAAGGTGCAGCGCTAACTGGCCTCCTGAAGGCTGGGAGCACGTTAGGCAGTGCACAAAACCATGCGTTTTCTGCATTGTGCCTTTTGGTGCATTTGTGTCTTGCGGGTTTCAATATTTTCACTTTATTAATGGTGAAAATACAGTATTTTGTGTAAAAAAAAGCATCAAAAACGTATGTAAAAACGCAGGTCCTCTGTACCTCCGCTGAGATACATTATGTGCGTTTTACATGCTTTTCTCAAAATTATGCAAGTTGTGCGTTTTGAAAAACACACACACGCTGTAAAACTCACATATATGCATTTTTACATGGGCAGTGGCGGCACCAGGGGGGTTCTTTGGGGTGTTGAAGCACCCCCTAAAATTCTCCAAGCACCCCTAAAGCACCCCCAGCATGAAATGACTTTCGGCGTCTAATAGACGCCGTGTCAGTTCACGGGCAGCAGCAGCCCGTGAACTATGAGTAAATGGGGTTTTTTTTATTTATATTAGCAGGTGTATTTGCTGGTCAGGTCTGCTACATGATTGCACGTATTTTCTGGTCAAATCTGCCACATGGTTGCCTGTATTTTCTGGTCAAATCTGCCACATGATTGCACATATTTTCTGGTCAAATCTGCCACATGATTGCATGTATTTTCTGGTCAAATCTGCCTTATGATTGCACGTATTTTGTGGTCAAATCTGCCACATGATTGCACGTATTTTGTAGTCAAATCTGCCGACACGATTGCAGATATTTTCTTGTCAAATCTTCCACATGAGTGCATGTGTTTTCTGGTCAAATCTGCCACATGATTGCACATATTTTCTGGCCAAATCTTCCACATGATTGCACGTATTTTCTGGTCAAATCTGCCACATGATTGAACGTGTTTTCTGGTCAAATCTGCCACATGATTGAAAGTGTTTTTTAGTCAAATCTGCCGACATAATTGAAAGTATTTTCTGGGCAAATCTGCTCATATTATGTGTATTTTCTTGAGAAAACCTGCACAATTATGTGAATTTTCTGGGGAAAGGGGTGACCCAAAACTTGGGCCCACTGTCTTTGCATTGCACTTTTAAAGGGAACCCGAGGTGAGAATAATATTGAGGCTGCCATATTTATCTCCTTTTAAGCAATATCATTTGCCTGGCTGCCGTGCTGGTCCTCTGCCTCTAATTCTTTCAACCATAGACCCTGAACAAGCATACAGCAGGTCAGGGGTTTCTGACAATATTGTCAGAACTAACAAGATTAGCTGCATGCTTGTTTCTGGTGTAATTGAGTTTATTACTGCAGCCAAATAGATCAGCAGGGCTGCCAGGCAACTAGTATTGCTTAATAAATAAATATGGCAGCCTCCATATCTCTCTCACCTCGAGTTCACTTTAAATTACAGTTAGCTCCGCCCTCATCCGGCCATGGACACACCCATTTTTGCAGCGGCACGCAAAGGGTCATCAGCTACCCCAGAAATTGGTCCAGCACCTGCATAGCACCCCCCCACCCCCCAAAAAAAATCCTGGAGCCGCCACTGTACATGCGGCCCATAGACTTTCATTGATAGCAAAATGCTAGTGTTTTCCACAACGCTGTTGTTTCTGTCTAGTAGGTTCCTAGTTGAACAGAGTTTGTCAGTGAGATGCAAACAATGCTTGTCAGTATGCCCATTTCATGCAGATTCTATGCAGGTTGGAATTGAGCCAACACAAATTGCAAACAAGTGAATTTTATTGGGGCAGTTCCAAGCTGAATACAATTTGCATCTGAGCCCTCAATGTTCCCATCTGAGGGCTCAAACCCACTAGCAGCCTTTTCTAAGCGCTAGTGATTTGAAAGCGCTCTTGCTATTGCAATGCTATGGGGGATTATTTTATTATTATTATTATTTTATAAAAACACATCGCTCAAGTGGGATCACACCCATAACATTACATTAGCAAGAGATTTTCAAATCACAAAGCGCTCAGAAAAGCGCTCCTAGTGGGTTACAGGCCTTACTGACCATCTCTATTCCAGAAGCCGTTCTTCTAAAGGTGGCCATTAAAGTAAACCTGTCATTTTAAAGAAAGAAAAGCACATTTTTTAGGCTTCCCACGTCCTCCTCCAGACAATTGATCCAGCGCTAGGACCCTCTGAGAGTTTGCGTCTGTGCTCGCATCCATGAATGAGCATGTTTGGGTTGCACAGGTGCAGGACGCCTTGTATCCTGCACATTGCAGACATGCTCTTTCACAGACTGGAGCATGGCCTCACATGGTCTTCATTTGGGGGGTCCCACCGCTAAATCGGTAGAGGCGAGAGGGACAGCAGAAGCCTCTGGATTATCCTTCTACTAAGCTAAGCACTTTTTTGTGAATGATGATATTTTTTATTGTATTTTTTTATTGTATTTTTCAGACTGTATTATATAAAAACAGAGAAGCTGACTGGCTTATTCAATCCAAAATAATCGCAATATTGATCATTTTCTTAAAGTGTACCTGAGATGGTGGGGGATATACATTCCAACTCATATTGGCATCAATTCTGGTAGGGTTAGCAAACAAATTACCTCATGTGAGGTAATTTACCTCATGAGGTAAAGACATTTAGCAATACTGGAAGGTTTAATCATGTTTTACCTCATGAGGTAAATTATGAGGTAATTCATGAGGTAATTTACATTAATTTTACCAAAAATAGCTATTCTCATGGAAATTAGGGTGAATGTTAGCACATAAATTACCAATCGGTTTAAAAAGACCTGCCTGTACCTGGAGGTAAAGTCAATTTGTATGCATTTTGCAGTTTTTAGTGGAGTTCCTATTGCTGTTCAGGCTTTGTAATAGAAAAGAATAGTAGAAGTAAAACTCCAAGGGCTTGATTCACTAACCGGCGCTAAGTGTTAGCGCCGGTGTGAAAAGCCCTTTTTGGCCGCTAGTGTGCGCAAACCTACTTTGCGCTCGGCCCTGGGTGCGCCGATATTAGTGCGCGGTGCGACGATAACATTGCATCCGCTGGCCCTTAAAAGTCGCACCTGATGCAAGGAAAATGACGCATCGGGTGCCCCCGAAGTGGCGCATCATAGCGCTGCTTAACGGGCACCCGATGCGTCATTTTCGTTGCATCGGGTGCGACTTTTAAGGGCCAGCAATGTGCACTATTATCCGTGCTGCGCGCGCAGTGAGCGGGAATATTTCAACTGTGTGGGTGCAAACCACCTAACGCCGTGGTTTGCGCACACTAACACTCACTTAGCGCCGGTTAGTGAATCAAGCCCCAAATATAGGTTGCTACATAATCAAATACACCTTCCCCCTAAAAAAAACATCTTCCAAAGACTATCCTAACTTATGGAAGACAATAAAGACTACTATTATTTATTGATCGCATGCTTACCGCTGAAATACCTCATGTTTTACCTCACTTTATGCATTTACCTCATGTTTTACCGCATGTTCAGAAATGGAGAAAAATCTTTCAGAATTGCTAAGAAAAGAGAAAAAATACCTCATGAGGTATTTTAAATACAAAAAATATTTACATTTTCCTCACATAGCTACCAGAATTGAGGTCATGGCCCATATGCAATTTACTTTTTCACCTGAGTTTTCTCCTACGTCATCTATTCATTCCTTGTAAATAAAATGCCTTTTAAACTACCAGCAAGCAAAAAACACTTAAAATCATTTTGACAGTACTTTTCCACTTACTTTTTGGTACTTTTTCCATTGCAAAATGCTAAAAAGTTATTTTAAATCAAAGATGAAAAATTATCTCCTGGGAGAAAACTCAGGAGGAAAAGTGAATTGCATATGGGCCATTGTGTTCAGTAGACAGAATTCTATACACATACTTAGCTGGATTACTCATAACTCTGCATCGTAAGGCAATCGATTTCATACCGCTTTCAGTGTCAGTTGTGTCAGTGGGGTGGGGTGCCACTTGCTGGTCTCAGGTGGTTGATAAAATAAATATTCATAGGTAATATCCTAGATCTTATATAAAAGGTTCTTTGAGGTAGCCCTTATGATAAACCCACACATAAACCACAGGCCTGTTTTTGACGATGCGATGCGGTTCGTTGGGCGCGACGCACCGCATCGCCAACACTGGTTTCTGGTGTGAAAACTACCCTTAGCATCAGAAACATTTTCTGTATCTATATGTTGCTGTATAATATAAGTTAATGGAGACACGCAAATAAATAATACGAAAACAGTATAAGTTCTGGAAAACTGCTAAAAGCTTTCTTTACCTTGTGTTGTTTTCTGTCTTTTCTTGTAATTTGCAAAAGACTGATATTGCTTTGTTTGGCATCTTTGTGGCTTCTTTGTGGCATTATCTCAACTTTGGACACCTGTGACCTTGAGTTCTGGATATCTCCTAGGAACATCCATGCCTCTGCTTGCATCATCCAAATTAATTCCCCAAAACTGTGATTTACACCCCATGAAAGGGTGCGAAATGGTGAACTAGGGTTCACTATGGTGAAATACATAACATTTTTATCAATCCAGTTACATTGCTAAAATCTCATTATCACATACAGTACATTTAAAGAGACTGAGCGCATTTTACTTTCTCATTATTTACAACAATGTTCAAATTACTGTCAGGCTCCAATGCCCGTTTCTAGGGTCAACCGGAGCGGGGCATTGCCCAGGGCGCAGCGGTGGGGGGAGTGCGCAGCAGAAGTTGACACTCACCTCCAGAGACCCACGAGCTGCATGTCCTTCCTTCTTCCTGCTTCTAAACATCCTATATCATGGTACCAGCACCCCTTGTGAAGTCATCATAGAGGGCGCTACTATCATGATACAGGAAGTCTAAAAGCAGGAGAAAAAGGACATGCAGCATGTTGATCCTGGGAGATGAGTGTCAACTTCTGCTGCACTCTACCGCTTCTGCTGCGCCCCCTCCCTTGTGCTCACCCACCGGCCCTTCTGTCTACCCAACAGCGGGGCTCTGAGGCTATCTCAGTAGGGGGACTCCCTGGCTATCAAAAAGGGGGGTCTCTTTGGCTACAAAAAGGGGGGAGTCTCTTTTGCTACCTAAATGAGTGCTCTCTGGCCACTTCAATGGGGGGCTTCCTCCGGCCCCTCATAGCCCTCCGGGTCCCCTCTGTTGTTCCGCTGGCTGCCCCGTTAGTGGACCAACTTCGGCCAAAGTACTCTGCAACTGCACATGCGCAGCCGCGCTTCCACTTCGTTCACACGTGCATCGCCGTAACCCTCCTGCGCATGCGTGGTTCTCTAAAGACTGAGCAGAGCATGTGCAGAAGGCTTACGGCGTCACACACGTGAGCGAGCCAGGAGCACGGCCAGACCGCACATGCAGAGTTGCGGGCTATTTTGGCCAAAGTCCCAGCACTAACGGGGCCGCCAACAGGATCACAGAGGGACCCGGAGGATGCCGAGGGACCTCGTGGACTACGGGGGGGCTGGAGGAAATCCCAGGTAAGTGACGATTTTCAGTTTAGTCCTCCACTCAGGGTTCCTTTAACACCTCATTTTTTATTACCGAACATAATAAATCGATAGAGACACAAAACTACTCTGTTCACTTAGTTTAAAATATTTAAATGCATTTTAACTCGTACAAAAAAAAAAAGTCTTCTTAAGGCCAATTCAAAGATTTGTGAACAGCGGGTTTGTAGCAGACATGAAAATAATCTTCTGGTCAGCTGGGATGAGCCAAGGCCTATCAATCTGCCATCAGGTTCACTTTCTGCTTACTAGTTAACATTTGCACTGGAATGATGTACAGCAGGAATCTTCTTTGCCTTGGCGCTCTCCCTCTTCAGCTGACTTGTGGAAGATATTTCCATGGTTTTGGGAAGGCATTTCAGGAGATGGTAGCAGAGAATAATCATCGACTTTATTAAAGAGAAACTCCGGGGAAATGTGGGAAAAGGCCTGACAGGCAGAGAGGTGCACAGTCATCCACTCCTGTATTCCTCCGCTGAATCCTGGGCTAGGCCCCAGGCAATGTGATCATCTGAACCTGAACATTGGGCTGTCAAATTAGGGAAAAATTGTGGAGTAAAGAGAGATAGCGAGGCACTGCTGCTGTAAGAACCCTTTATTCCGGCTAGGCAGACACAGTGGTATTAAAGAGACTCTGTAACAAAAATGTCATCCTGTTTTCTACCATCTTACAAGTTCCTAAACCTATTCTAATGTGCTCTGGCTTACTGCAGCACTTTCTACTATCACCGTCTCTGTAATAAGTCAGCTTATCTTTCCCCTGTCGGACTTGTCGCCCTGTGTCTGAAAGGCTGCCAACTCTTCAGTGTTGATCTGCTATGCACGCCCCCTCCAGGCTCCTCTATGCAAACTCCTGTGTGTGTGAGTGTGTGTGTGTGTGTGTTATTTACATTAGCCAGCTTTTCTCTGCTCTCTTATCTTTTACAAGCTGGATAAATCCTCTGTTGTGAAAGGAGTCACATACTGAGAAATTACAGACACGGGCAGAGCTGTCTGCAGGAAGAAACAATTAGCCTGTAACTCTTCAGTGGGTGAGAGCTGCAGGGGGAAAGAAACACACAAATGATCTCTTGAGATTCAAAAGGAAAGCTGTATACAGCATGCTTGAGTATGGATGTATTTTCTATGTGTGGACATACTGTACATCAACCTACTTCCTGTTTTGGTGGCCATTTTGTTTGTTTATAAACAAACTTTTTAAAACTGTTTTTGACTACTTTTAATGCGGGGAGCGACGAAATTGTGACAGAGGGGAATAGGAGATGTCCCCTAACCCACTGGTATGTTTACTTTTGTGCGATTTTAACAATACAGATTCTCTTTAAGCCCAGAAGGAAGTGAAAAAATACTCTACTGCATTAAGGATGCATGGAAAAATATCCCATTTTATCTAAACAGTACCAGACAAAAACATTTTTTAAAACAATAATATTAAAAGATCTCCACAAACTGATTATAATCAGAATTCCAAAGCAGTCCTCATACAAATATATAAATAAATGCTGTCTCTGGTAGGAATATCTATTTCTCTAGCCCAAATGATGGTAAAAGAAAAAAAGGTGAAAAAGTGCTATGTGCTGTGCAAAAAACTGCCATCTATCAATAAAAAGGCGGACGATCCACGCTCCCCAGTCCACGTATTTCTGTCTGTGTGTGTTTATTTCCATGTGTACATATTAATAGTAATAATAATAATAATGTGAGAATGTATGTTTGTTATTATCATTATTAATTTAAGAAAGCGGGAAACAAATTCTGTGGTGCTGTACAAAGTAAGAAGCACACATGGGGTTAATAATAATCTATGGTGCTGTCACTTACTGTAAGGGGTGAAAAGCTGACAAATTTTGGACTAGTCTATCTTCTTATTGGAGATGCTTAGTATTACCTTTATTCTTTACAAAAGCATTTCTTAGAGAGGATCTATGCAAAGATGTTAGCCAGCTTCGCCACTCGTTTCCCCTACTATTTTGGCAGTTGGACTGAGCAACTGCAGTTTAGTAAGTGCTTTTGTACATAAAAATAACCGAGAATCCCTCGTGAGAAGATGAACTAGTCCAAAATCTGACAGACCTGTCAGATTTTCGTTACCTAATATAAGTGACAGGGAGATAGGAAAAAAAGTAATTTATACTGCATTTTACTGAGTAAAAAAAAAATGGCCATTTATACGTATGCATATTTTGTAAATTAATTTTTGTTTTGCGATAATTGTCCTTCAATAATACACGGATAAATGTAAACTCTGCCTCTGCCTGTACAGAATGAGGAAAAGCTGAGCCCGGAGTTGACCTTTAAAGGTTACTTAGATCCATGACCATTCCAGGCAAACAGAAAACAGCGGCCGACGTCTGCCTCTCTGGCTCCATCGGATTGCTTCAGTCGTAAACCTTGCCAGAAAAATAAAGAGAAAATAAATGTATATAATTATGTTAAGCTATCATTTTCCCCTCACTCCATTTTAGAACTAGGACGCATGTGATCTTGCTGGTCTCACCCCATCCTGAATAGCCAGAAACACAAAGGACAGGAGAAGTCAGCAATTGCTTTCATTCAATAGTATATAGGGGGTGGCTGTCTGTCACTCACACCTGACAGGTCATTGCTGGGATTAAAGGTGCTACCGGCCGGGGTGGAGATCTCTTTCATGGCAGATGTCGGCTTTTTACAAATACAAAATTCTTTGTCATTCTCTCGGGTTATTAAAACACAACTGCTTTAGGGTGAACCTGGACCGAGTAAAATTATTTAAAATAAACACACGATGTACCCAGTGGTGTAGCTAAGGAGCTATGGGCCCCGGTGCAAGTTTTACAATGGGGCCCCCCAAGCACTCTATACATAACAATTGATACGGCGCACCAGAAACTGCCAATGGCAACAACAGCATCAGAGGTGCAAGAAGGGGATGGGGAAGAGCTTGTTAATGATTACTACTATTCAAAGTATCTATAGAAGTGACTATTATGAGCACAGAACCGATAGAGAGCAAATACTGCAGTTGAGGGAGGGCCCCTGGGGGCCCCGATGCGGTCGCAACCTCTGCTATGCCCCTGGATGTACCTACAAATGAATATTACACACTTACCTCGCTGTCAGTTGCTCTCAGAAGCTCATTCTTACTACAATTCCTTCCATTGCCGACAAGATCTTGTTAGAGCTTAAAATATATCAATTGCTGTCAGTTATAACTGAAAAGACATCTGATAAGCAAGGTAATGTCCATGTTTCCCTATGGCTCAAGTGGGCAATATTACAGTTTAACAGTGTGCTAACCAGGAAGCTGTTAAAGAGTAATGGCCGATTTCAAAATGGAGGACGGAGAATTCCATTGCTCACAGTGCACGAGTAGGACGCAGGAGAGGAGAAAGAGGTTGAGGAATAAACTACGTAAGTATGACATGTGTATATTTATTTTCATTTTCAGTTCAGATTTGCATTAAAGAGGATCTTTACTGATGGATGGAAGCAGGGGGAAAAATTAAACCAATAAATTGCAAAGTGAGAAGTTAAAAATTAGAAGATGTTGTTTGATCTACTCTAAGCCTACAGGACTCCATTTTTACTGCTGGCAGAGAAGGAAAAAAAACGGACAGCACCAACTGCCCTTATCTTTAAACACACCCACTAACAATGTGATATGATGTAAAAGGTAGGGGTTTTATTACACAGAGGGAAACACTGCTTGCTTGGCAGTTGGAAACAGCCATTGATTTCCACAATTCAGTGAGGGTAACAGATAGGGAACTGTCAGGGCCATGACATCACACTGTGGGAGGGGTTTCACCTCAATACCAGCCATGCAGATGTCCTTGATGCACTATTCGAGAAAAGGTAAAGATTTCTTGTGGGAAAGGAGGTATCGGTTACTAATTAGGATGAAGTTCGATCCTGGGTTAAAGTTCCTCTTAGAGAGCCTCTCCAGAGGTTATATGTAGAACAGGGATATAGCAAGTGTTCATTTCACACGGTAGTCTCTTTAACGAAGAAAGAGGTCAGACCTAAATTTCAGAATTAAGTGTGTAATAGTTGTCCTGATTGGGACAAGTTCACTCGTAGTTGGTAGTAATGAAGGGAAACACTATCATGCAGAAAAGGGCGAGCTATCTTACAGAGTTTGGACAATGATCCCTTTGTTCTGGGAACTCCATCCATTCTCCAGTTTACTGCCATTATTTGGTATATACAGGGCAACGTAACATAAATGACACACTTGTTAACCTAAAGTGTTACTCCCAAAGTGATTCAGAACATTACTCTCAATGTGGCAATACAATAGAGCATTATTACCTGAAACTGATTCAATTAGATCCTGTAATTAGTCCACAAACTGCTGTAAGCATGTTATGCACTTTTCTGTTTGACCTTTTAACCTTGAGTCATGCCCGTATAACCTTCAAATGGTCAAGTCAAAGGAAATCCCTGTTGCTTTAACCACTTGCCGACTGCGCACTCATACCGCGCGTCGGCAAAGTGGCAGCTGTAGGACCAGCGGCGCAGATCTGCGTCGCCGGCTGCAGGCTAATTAATCAGGAAGCAGCCGCTCGTGCGAGCGGCTACTTCCTGTCAATTCACGGCGGGGGGCTCCGTGAATAGCCTGCAGGCCGCCGATCGCGGCTCGCAGGCTAAATGTAAACACAAGCGGAAATAATCCTCTTTGTTTACATTTGTACAGCGCTGCTAACAGTAGCAGCCTTGTACTGGATCAGCGATCCCCGGCCAATCAGCGGCCGGGGATCGCTGTCACATGACAGGCAGGAGCCTGTTAGAGGCTGCACAGGGCAGATCCGTTCCTGTGCAGCCTCGGATCTCCGGGGAAGGGAGGGAGAGGGGGAATCCTGCGGTGGAGGGGACTTTGAGGTGCCCACCCCCCCGCCAGCCACACGCAGGCAGGAGCGATCAGACCCCCCCAGCACATCATCCCCCTAGTGGGGAAAAAAGGGGGGCGATCTGGTCGCTCTGCCTGGTGTTTGATCTGTGCTGGGGGCTGTAGAGCCCACCTAGCACAGATCAGCAAATACAGCGCTGGTCCTTAAGGGGGGGGGGGGGGGTAAAGGCTGGGTCATCAAGTGGTTAAAGTGACCCTGACACCTTATTAAAGGGGCACTATGTCAAAAAATTTTAAAATTTAAAATATGTGCAAACATAGACAAATAAGAAGTACATTTTTTTCCAGAGTAAAATGAGCCATAAATTACTTTTCTCCTATGTTGCTGTCACTAACAGTAGGTAGTAGAAATCTGACAGAAGCGACAGGTTTTGGACTAGTCCATCTCTTTATGGGGGGATTCTCAGGAATTTATTTATTTTCAAAAGCACTTAGTGAATGGCAGTTGCTCTGTCCAACTGCCAAAAAACTGTTTAGCGAGCAAGGAAGCTGGCCAGCATCTATATTAAATCCTTTTTAGGGAATATCTTTATAAAGAATAAATGCTGAGAATGCCCAATAAAGAGATGGACTAGTGCAAAACCTGTCGCTTCTGTCAGATTTCTACTACCTACTGTAAGTGACAGCAACATAGAAGAAAAGTAATTTATGGCTCATTATACTCTGGAAAAAAATGTACTTCTTATTCGTCTATGTTTGCACATATTTTAAATTTTAAAAATTTTCGCCATAGTGCCCCTTTAACCAGTTCGGCCTATCTGGACGAGCTTCCTCGTCCAGATAGGCACTGCTGCTGCCGGCTGGTGCGCGCGATCGGGTGCGCCCCCGTGCGCGCTCCCGCTGCCCGGCGCTAGCCCCCCGATTAGTGAATGGGAATATAATTCTTCCCATTCACCGATCTAACTTCCCCGCAGAAATACCGACGCTTTCTCTCTAGAGAGCGCAGTATTTTATTTTCATTTTTTTTCATTTCTTTCTTAATCTTCCTGTTAAAATAGATTTAGAAAAAATAATTCTTAGCAAAATGTACTACCCAAAGAAAGCCTAATTAGTGGCGGAAAAAACAAGATATAGATCAATTTATTGTGATAAGTAGCAATAAAGTTATAGGCGAATGAATGGGAGGTGAACTGTAATGATCGCTGCTGCAGCAGGTATTGCTGGAAGCAGTAGTGCTGCAGCTCAGGCAGTTTTGATCTATTTCCATGCAAGCTGCATAGCTTTGTCTGCCTTTCCCTGCTGTCAGCTTGTGACTGATTATCATTCACCTGTGTGGGAATCTGCATGTCTGATCCCATTGGATGACCTCAGTATAAAGATCTGCTTCCTGCAGGGTTTCCTTGGGTTTTCATAGCTTCAGTTAAGCCCGTCTTGCTGTCGCTTCAGCCCACGATCGTGTTTCTTGTTCTAAAGATACTTTGCTGGTTTTGCATCATACATTGGTTCATTGCCAATATATATGCATACCAGCACGTTTATTATTTTCCTTGTATTCGTGTTACGTTGATACATCAGTGTCGCTGATATATACGTACACGAACTGTTTATTTCCTGTGTTCAGTTAGTCAGTTTTCCAGCACGTTTTGGTAGTTTGCGCGTACCGTGAGCACCCGTGCTGAGCTAGTTATCCTGTTCCTGGTCCTGTTTGTGGATTGCGTTCATCTCTGCGAAGAGATAACGAATCCTTCTGAATCCTGTTCTGTTACTGTTTGTGGATTGCGTTCATCTCTGCGAAGAGATAGCGAATCCTTCTGAGTCCTGTTCCCTGTATTACTCCAGTCCTAGTCAGCGTTCCTGCTTATGTCATATATCGGTTCATTGCCGATATATACATATGTTAGTCAGACGTTACAAATAGTTTCATTGATAGCTGTAATTGTAATACGCTAGGAAAACATACTTATTGTATATTTATCTGTGTTGCGTTCGTCTGTCTCGATCCTGCTGTTTCCTGGCTATCCTGTCCTGTCTTTGTGAGGCACGCCATCGCCGCAGCGCATTGGCTGCCTCATTCCAGTCTGTCTGGTTTTGGACGCTTGCTGTCGCTAAGTAGCCGCTAGCTAGCAAGCGTTCATTCTGTCTACCTGTCCTGATCTCCTCGGTTCTGGTTTATGCGCTCAGCGCTACTTTGCGCTGAGACGTTATGACGAAAGCATTGTTTGTGGCTGTCAGATCTGCACCGGCTCTGTGCGCCACAATCTCCTATTGGAGTCAGTCCTCCCCTCCACTATACTAGGGATAGCCTGTTTCCTTGTGCTAGTGTGTGTACCTCCTCCACGCCAGCTCATGCGTTGCATGCTGACTGTGGAGAATACACCACCAAGCCTTACATTATGAAAACCCCATTACCAATCCCCATTGTGGGGGGGACTCCCAGAAAGTATGACACTGTTAATTATGGTTCCTGTTCCTTTAAGAAATTTGAAGAACTTAGCTCTGAAACAGAAAATGAGTTTTTCTCTGAATGTGCCAGGTTCCTGACCAATCCTGATCTCCAAGCGACTCCTGTTTCAACCTGGGCACTCCAACTAAGTTATATTTTGTTTAAAGGGGAATTATTCCAGTGGGCATTTGATGTTCTCAATCATTCCGATTTGAAAGAGAGACCGCTGGAATTTCTAGCGTTTGTGATCCATAACTGGTTGCGCATAGATCCATTGCCTTTTCCTCTTAATGAACTCCTGGCAGCAGGCCAATCAGCTACTCCTTCAATTGCTTGCAAAAATGTTCAGCAAGCAGAAAGTGTTACTGATAATTTTCCTGCAGCCTTGAATAAATCACCAAAAACAGCAGGGTCTAAGGCCAAACGCAAACGTTCTAAGAAACGTGTCCGATCTGCAGAGTCGTTATCCTTAGCGACTGAGACCTATAATGAGATTCTGCCATTAACAGATAATGAAATGCAATTGTCTTTCAGGGGAGTTAAATGGACTTATGAAACTACTAATGAACTTTCCTCCCTGGCTAGGGAAAATAAAGATTTTTGTTTAAAAGAATTATCTGAGTATGATTATGAGGAAATATTACAGAGTATTGAACAAATCAACTTATTTGTGAAGCAAGGAAAGTTTGCATACACTACAGTTCAGCACTTGCTACAGGTATTGGAGATTCTTAGGAATAAGGAATCTGCCAATCACCTGCTAATTAACCCAATATATGTCCCTGCTACAATCATATCTGCAAACCATGATCTGCCTGTTAAGTATGCTTGGAATCCTCCATTTGAGAAAGGAGAGATGGAAGCTCTGGTCAATGAATGGAAGAATGATTCAAGTTCATTTTGTCAATTTTACAGTGCAAAAAGTGAATTAGTATTGAATGCATGCATTAAGTCTGCCTATAACCTAATAAAAACTGGTGTGTGTGAGTATGACTTTGTGGCTCCATTGATTGATGTGTGGGAACTGATTTTGGATGATTTTTATGTGACTCCGAATTCGCAAATTTGGCGTTCTGACCCGCCTGCTTCAGCACCTTTGGCTGATTCAGCAGGTGATTCGGAGCTCTTTCTGTGTGAAATTGAAGTTCCTGCAATTCCACCCTGTACCATGGATAACTCAGTGTTACTTACCAGTAAAACAGAAGCCACTGATACATTCTTAACCTTTCCCTGCGCAAATTTCTCAGCAGAGAATCCAGAGGTCCTGCTGACTTCCGAGTCCAGCCTAGCCAGTACTCATGACTCTTTGTTCAGTGAAACAGACACCAGAAAAATCTTGCCTGTCTCTGCAAACACTTCTGCAGAAATTACCTGTGTTAATAAAGTTCAACTCCTGTCTGATTCAGCAGATGCCAATAGATGCACTACATCAGTTTCCGAGTCCCAGCAATCCTGTCCAGAAACCTCAGAACCCCAGCATCTGAATTTTCCAATTTTACAATTGAATGGTGATTCAGATGCGCAAACATTGTGTCTTGATTTTCCTGTTTCTACACCTCGCTCTAGTTTCGTGAATAGCTCAGAGCATCTGCTCTGTGAACCTGAAATCGCAGAATTATTACCTTGTTCAGAAAATGTTCCAATAAATTTGCCCTGTACCATGAATTGTGCAGTAGATCTCTCCAATGAAACTCAGGTCACAGAATCATTATGCTGTCCAGCAGGTGCTTCCATGGTTTTGCCCTGCAATATGGACTGTTCAGTGATCCTGTCCAGTGAAGCTGTGGTCGCAGAGTCTTATGCTTCACCCAGTACTTTGGATATTTCAAACCCTCTAGCAGAAGGGTCTGAGGCACTGCTTACCTCAGTTGGTGTTGCAGTAATATTCACTTGTCTAGCAGCTGTTTTGGAATTACAGTCTGCTCTAATAAAACTTGGTGAATTTCTGCCCAGCAAAGCAGAAGCCATTGAAATATTGTCCTCGTCAGCAATTGTGTTAGATACCTTGCCCTGTACACAGTCTGATTTAACCAATGTTGTTGAGTCCCTCTCCAGTGTTGTAACAGCCGAGGAACTCCAGCCCTGTCCTCTGAATGTTTCAGAAGTCTTGCCCTGTAACATGGATAATTCTGATTCTCTGGTCAAAATAATAGAAATCTCAGAATTTCAGTCCGGTCTGATGAGTGTTCCTGAAACCCAGCCCTGTATCCTGAAAGATTCTGGTTCTCTGGCCGCTGTGGCAGAGGTTCCAGAGTCCCCTTCCTGTCCAGGGAATTCCTCAGTTTTGCCTAGTCCAGTGGGGGCTGCTGCAATACTGACTTGTTCTGCAGCGCCTCATGAGCTCCAATCCAGTGTATTAAATGAGTCTCTGTCCAGTCCAGAGGTAGTTGTGGAGTCCCTATCTGGTTCAGTGCACACATCAGAAGATTTGTCCTGTCTTGTTAGTGCCCCTGAATCTGATTTGTTACTGACTTTGCTGGAATCAGCGACATCTAAGTCTGATCCAGCATTCTCGTGTAAAAGTCCAGTAGTTGCGAAGTTTAGTCATGCTGATTTTTTTTTGGCCAGTCCTGGTTTTGGTCCTGTCTTGGCTGACCCTGAGGCTCACAGTTCCTTGACATGCCCAGAGGTTTCTCTTGTGCCGGTGTGCCCAGATGTTCTTTGTGTGCCAGAATGCCCAAGTGTGTCTAAGGTGTTAGCGTGCTCTGATGCTTCCTTAGTGGGAACACGTTCTGATGTTGCCAGTCTGCCTGCATGCAAAGAGATGGTTCTGGTCCCTGAAAGCCCTGATATTGATGTTTGTCCTTGTGGCCCTGACTCGGGAATTGCCCTAGGTTCCATAGGGGTTCTTGATAGTTCTCCATGTGAGCCTAAGGGGCATTCTGACCTATGGGGATCTCTTTGGAGCTTCAAGGTGTTCTGGGAGGTCTCTGAGAAAACTTGTCCTGGTGCCTTGGACTGGTTCAACAGTGGGTTTTGTGTTGGTAAAGACAGTACCGGTGGGCATTGCAAAGGCTTTGGCGTTTCTGAACGGTTCCTGGAAGGCGGTGGGTATCGCTCAGGGAATTTCGGAGGGCTTTCTTCTGGAAATCATGGTTCTGATGGGTGTCACATTGGGGCTTGTAGTACTGATGGGCATGGTTCTGTAGGTTCTGGTTCTGATGGGTCCAGTCTTGTGGGGACTGATTATGGAATTCGGTCTTGCCGGGCTGTCCCGGTCATCATGAATTATCAGTCGGACTGTTTTGTTGGGAATTTCAGTTTTGAAAAGCGTCTGGAATCCGCTTTTAAGGGCGGGGGTACTGTAATGATCGCTGCTGCAGCAGGTATTGCTGGAAGCAGTAGTGCTGCAGCTCAGGCAGTTTTGATCTATTTCCATGCAAGCTGCATAGCTTTGTCTGCCTTTCCCTGCTGTCAGCTTGTGACTGATTATCATTCACCTGTGTGGGAATCTGCATGTCTGATCCCATTGGATGACCTCAGTATAAAGATCTGCTTCCTGCAGGGTTTCCTTGGGTTTTCATAGCTTCAGTTAAGCCCGTCTTGCTGTCGCTTCAGCCCCCGATCGTGTTTCTTGTTCTAAAGATACTTTGCTGGTTTTGCATCATATATTGGTTCATTGCCAATATATATGCATACCAGCACGTTTATTATTTTCCTTGTATTCGTGTTACGTTGATACATCAGTGTCGCTGATATATACGTACACGAACTGTTTATTTCCTGTGTTCAGTTAGTCAGTTTTCCAGCACGTTTTGGTAGTTTGCGCGTACCGTGAGCACCCGTGCTGAGCTAGTTATCCTGTTCCTGGTCCTGTTTGTGGATTGCGTTCATCTCTGCGAAGAGATAACGAATCCTTCTGAATCCTGTTCTGTTACTGTTTGTGGATTGCGTTCATCTCTGCGAAGAGATAGCGAATCCTTCTGAGTCCTGTTCCCTGTATTACTCCAGTCCTAGTCAGCGTTCCTGCTTATGTCATATATCGGTTCATTGCCGATATATACATATGTTAGTCAGACGTTACAAATAGTTTCATTGATAGCTGTAATTGTAATACGCTAGGAAAACATACTTATTGTATATTTATCTGTGTTGCGTTCGTCTGTCTCGATCCTGCTGTTTCCTGGCTATCCTGTCCTGTCTTTGTGAGGCACGCCATCGCCGCAGCGCATTGGCTGCCTCATTCCAGTCTGTCTGGTTTTGGACGCTTGCTGTCGCTAAGTAGCCGCTAGCTAGCAAGCGTTCATTCTGTCTACCTGTCCTGATCTCCTCGGTTCTGGTTTATGCGCTCAGCGCTACTTTGCGCTGAGACGTTATGACGAAAGCATTGTTTGTGGCTGTCAGATCTGCACCGGCTCTGTGCGCCACAATCTCCTATTGGAGTCAGTCCTCCCCTCCACTATACTAGGGATAGCCTGTTTCCTTGTGCTAGTGTGTGTACCTCCTCCACGCCAGCTCATGCGTTGCATGCTGACTGTGGAGAATACACCACCAAGCCTTACATGAACGTTGCTCGGATGCTCGGATGCATGAGAATTTCGGCACTGCGGTGCTGAACTGGTTAAATCTTTCCTTGTAGAGAAGGGAAAGCAAAAACTATAGCATCAGTCAACTGAATAGTATCTAACTTGGGGGATAGCTGAAGAGAGGATGCAAACATCTAGGGACACTTGTACTAGATTTTTTTTTATCCAACATGATTACAACCCATTCTTTGGGTGATGGAAGTGCAGCATATGTATCAGTGTTACATAGTTACATAGTTATTTTGCTTGAAAAAAGACATACGTCCATCCAGTTCAACCAGTACAAAGTACAACTCCAGCCTGCTTCCTCACATATCCCTGTTGATCCAGAGGAAGGCAAAAATACCCTTACAAGGCATGGTCCAATTAGCCCCAAAAGGGATAAATTCCTTCCCGACTCCAGATGGCAATCAGATAAAATCCCTGGATCAACATCATTAGGCATTACCTAGTAATTGTAGCCATGGATGTCTTTCAATGCAAGGAAAGCATCTAAGCCCCCTTTAAATGCAGGTATAGAGTTTGCCATAATGACTTCCTGTGGCAATGCATTCCACATCTTAATCACTCTTACTGTAAAGAACCCTTTCCTAAATAAATGGCTAAAAAGTTTTTCCTCCATGCGCAGATCATGTCCTCTAGTCCTTTTCAGAAGGCCTAGGGACAAAAAGCTCATCTGCCAAGCTATTATATTGCCCTCTGATGTATTTATACATGTTAATTAGATCTCCTCTAAGGGGTCTTTTCTCTAGAATAAATAAACCCAGTTTATCTAACCTTTCTTGGTAAGCGAGACCTTCCATCCCACGTATCAATTTTGTTGCTCGTCTCTGCACCTGCTCTAAAACTGCAATATCTTTTTTGTAATGTGGTGCCCAGAACTGAATTTCATATTCCAGATGTGGCCTTACTAGAGAATTAAACAGGGGCAATATTATGCTAGCATCTCGAGTTTTTATTTCCCTTTTAATGCATCCCAAAATTTTGTTCGCTTTAGCTGCAGCGGCTTGGCATTGAGTACGATTATTTAACTTGTTGTCGATGAGTACTCCTAAGTAGTGTTGGGCCGAACAGTTCGTCTGGCGAACCTCTCTGGGCCTCTTACTACTTCCGGGTCGCAATTACCCGGAGTAGTACGCCTGCGCTGCCCGGCGGAGCGCGTCCTAGATCGCGCTCCTGTTGCCGGGCACTCTCTGCGCATGAGCGTGACGTCACTTGGATTTAGAGATATTCGCCGGCGAACGGTTCGGGAACCGTTCGCCACATCTCTACTCCTAAGTCCTTCTCCAAGTTTGATGTCCCCAACTGTATCCCATTTATTTTGTATGGTGTGTAACCCTCTCTGAAGATTCCGGAATATGGTACCGGAGTGTGTGTGTAAGGTTTGACTGATGTGAATTGCATGTGTATGGGCCTTAATGCTGTTGCACTCCAGGGTGTGGGTGAGGCTAAGCATCACTGGGAAGATTCTTTAATTTATCACAAGTGGCAGCATATTTACTGCTGGCAAGATGCATCACTATGGAATGTCCTTGCCCCCACACTCTGTGAAGTGAGCAGGAATCACACAGTGCTCTGGGGCAGAAGGCTGCATGACATCAAAGCCTACACTAAAAATTCCAGGGAGGGTCGGGGTTACATACCAATAGACAGCCATATATATACAGAAGTGTTTCTGACACTGAAACCAGGATACCGTATTTTTTGGCATATAAGACACACTTTTTCTCCCCCCAAAATGGGGAGGAAAAGTCCCTGCATCCTACATGCCGAGTACATGATCGATGACGAACGCCCGTTGGTACAAACCGGAGGCCCACCGAGATTTCAGGAAATCCCTGTACTGTCCCGTTATGTGTCTCTTCTGTACCCCATGAATAAATAGAAACCTGCAGCAGCATGGCTCACCTAATCCAGCAGCTCCAGGGGTGATAAGCGATCTCTCCTCATGGATTCATAGAGTGCAGGACACAGGGAGCGGAGGAGACACATGGAGACAGAAGGGGAAACACAGGAACACAAAGGAGGACACGGGATCAGAAAGTGACAGATGGGGGAGCAAAGGAGGACATATGGGGACACATGGGGAAGCAAAGGAGAACAGGGGGACAGAAGCAGACACATGAGGGACACAGGAAGACACATGGGGACACAGGAGGAAACGTGGGGACACAGGAGGACTCATGAGGTACAAGGGGGACACAATAATTAGGGGCAGTACCAGTACATATGAATTATACATGCCTTGTGGCTAGTTAGATGCAGTTTATGCACTGATTATGTGTGAGTAGCCCCAGAACCTGTATAACTTAGATGTGCCGGTATTTAAAGGGATGAGGTTTCAACCCTGATTGAGGGAGAACATCTACCAGATGCTCCTGGAACATGGACGCACCAGGTTTAGTATATTTTTTTCCCTGGTTTTTCACCTCTAAACCTAGGTGCATTTTATAGTCCGGATCATCGTATATGCTGAAAAACACTGTAATAAAGGTAAAAATTAGTATCCTGAATAATGTATTATGTTCTACTATATGTCATCAGAGTTCTCCTTTAATTTGGTACACTGTAGCATGTCTACCTAGCAAGTCCTACTATAATGCCATATCAGTCCTTACAGCCAGCCGGACCCAGCAGTGTCTATGGAATGCTTCATTATATAGTACATAGTAGATGATGCTGGGCTGTCATCTCCTTTATAACTTTACAGACTCACAGGGAAAGATCAAAAGGAGACAAAAGGAGACAAACAAGCAAAGAAAGCTTTGTGAGATGAATATACGGGGCTGGGGGGAGCATGACTCACACAGAAGAGCAATTGTACCCAGCAAATAAAATAGGAAAAAGAACAAGAACAATATTTTGGTAATGTCATTCATACAAAGAAAAAGAAGAGAAGAAATGGAGACAATTATGGCTGGGGAGAGAGACCTAGTTATGGAATAAAGAGACACTTTACAGCTGAATTAAAAAAAAAGAAGAAGAAAGAAAGAAAAGAAGAAACGATAACTGTTGTTGGCGTCTCTTTATATGGTTTATTTTTCCTATATTGTGAGCATCTTTATTTTTTAACTAGACTCTTTACACTTCAACATCAAAAAAGGGAACATGTGAAGCACTCCCTGTTCCTTGGGGGACGGGGAGATTGGGCGGGGGCGGGCGTGGGGGGGGGGGGGCAATATGAGCTGCCCCGCTGGATATACAACTACTTGGGTGTCACTCTGTACACTGGCAGTGGTGCTCAGCAAGATTTCGGATATCCGAACTACCCAGATAATCCGAACTTTTTGCACTATCCGAACTTTGAATAGCAATTCGAATATTTTAAAAAATCCGAATAGACTACCCGAGCAAACTTGGATTTCCCATTTGAAATCCGGGTGGATAGTTAGTTTAGATATCCGAGCAGAAGCCAAAATCACCTTCAATGGCAAAAATCCCTTTCGAAGGGGGAGAGAGAGAGAGAGAGAGAGAGAGAGAGGGGGAGGGAGAGAGAGAGAGAGAGAGAAAGAGAGAGAGAGAGAGAAAGAGAGAGAGAGAGAGAGATTTGGAAGTATTTTAAGCCATTTTCAGGTCAGTTCCGGTTTTCTGTCCGGATATCCGAATCAGACCGGAAATTGGGTTCGGATACCTGAGTTTACTCGGATACCAAAATGTTCTGATTCGGATATCCAATTCGGATCCGGATATCTGGGTATCCGGATCCGAATCAATTCAGATTTTAAAAAGGGGTATCCGAGCACCCCTGCCCGTACAAATACATGATAAACATTGGTGTTGGTACGACTGGGTTATTTTGTATTAAACCAAATTCAGGACAAATTTTAAACGAAAACCTGAAGTGAAAGTAAACAGATGCGATAAGAAAAAAATTCTATTGTTATTATTGATTTATAAAGCGCCAACATATTCCATGGCAATGTACAAAGTAAGAAACAAACATGGGGTACATAATAATAGAGACAATGGTGTACACCAATACACAAAATACAGAATCGATACAAAATACAGAATTGGTAATTACAGTGACAAAAGTAACATGAATAAAATAAGTAACAAATTCCAAGACACAAAAGGGTGAGAGAGCCCTGCCCTTCGGAGCTTACAATCTAAAGGAATGGGGGGTGGGGGTGGGGACAAGAGGTGGGGTAGTATGCAATATTCATACCTAGAGGAAGTGTGTTTTTAGGTTGGTTTATCTAGTAGGAGTACAACTTGGCCAGAGGTCAAAGGAGGAACGGCCTAAAGTAAAGTCAGAAAAAGTGAGTTTCGAGGAAGTGTTTAAAGATATCAAAGGTTGGAGAGTGACAGATGTGTTGTGACAGGGGATTCCAGAGGAGGGGTGAAACACATGTAAAATCTTGTATACATGAATCTATAGTTTTATCCATAAATGAGACTTTGCAGGAATACAGTGTTCTTATATTTTGTATTGAAGGCTTTACATCTACAGTGGGAAAAATAATTGTTTGATCCTCGCAATATTTGTAAGTTTGCCTACTACAAAGAAATGAACAGTTTGTAATTTTTATTTATTTTATTTATTTTTATAGTTGTTGCGACAGAATATCATCCAAAAATCCAGAAAATCCAGAAACAAGACATAAAATAAAAGTTATACATTGTTTTATGTGTCATTGAGTGAAATAAGTATTTGATCCTCTACAGTTCAGACAGAATTCTTGCTCCCACAGGTTACGTGCCCATGTGGTACACAGATTACAGTCAACCAATTACAGATATGCCTGTCCTAATCTCAACTCAGTATGTGCATAAAGTAGTGTTGGGCGAACAGTGTTCGCCACTGTTCGGGTTCTGCAGAACATCACCCTGTTCGAGTGATGTTCGAGTTCGGCCGAACACCTTATGGTGTTCGGCCAAACTGTTCGGCCGTATAGCCGAACTAAGAGCGCATGGGCGAACGTTACCCGAACGTTCGGCTAGCGCTGTGATTGGCCGAACGGGTCACGTGGTTCGGACCCGAACGCGCTCTGATTGGCCGAACGGGTCACGTGGTTCGGGTAAATAAATACCCGATCCACGTCATTTCTCCACCATTTGTCTGTGGGTTTAGCTTTGGGTAGGCAGGCAGGGTAGTTCTCTCTCTAGCCAGGCTAGCCAGGGTCCCCCGGTCATTGTGTCGCTGCTGGGAATAGTAGTACACCGCTCACCCACACTATATAGCATTGTGTTTACTGCCACTCTGTGTGTCTGCTGGGAACAGTAGTACACCGCTCACCCTGTATAGCATTGTGCTCTGTGTCGCTGCTGGGAATAGTAGTACACCGCTCACCCACACTATATAGCATTGTGTTTACTGCCACTCTGTGTCTCTGCTGGGAACAGTAGTACACCGCTCACCCTGTATAGCATTGTGCTCTGTGTCGCTGCTGGGAACAGTAGTACACCGCTCACCCTGTATAGCATTGTGCTCTGTGTCGCTGCTGGGAACAGTAGTACACCGCTCACCCACACTATATAGCATTGTGTTTACTGCCACTCTGTGTGTCTGCTGGGAACAGTAGTACACCGCTCACCCTGTATAGCATTGTGCTTTGTGTCGCTGCTGGGAATAGTAGTACACCGCTCACCCACACTATATAGCATTGTGTTTACTGCCACTCTGTGTCTCTGCTGGGAACAGTAGTACACCGCTCACCCTGTATAGCATTGTGCTCTGTGTCGCTGCTGGGAACAGTAGTACACCGCTCACCCACACTATATAGCATTGTGTTTACTGCCACTCTGTGTGTCTGCTGGGAACAGTAGTACACCGCTCACCCACACTATATAGAATTGTGTTTACTGCCACTCTGTGTGTCTGCTGGGAACAGTAGTACACCACTCACCCTGTATAGCATTTTGCTCTGTGTCGCTGCTGGGAACAGTAGTACACCGCTCACCCACACTATATAGCGTTGTGTTTACTGCCACTCTGTGTGTCTGCTGGGAACAGTAGTACACCGCTCACCCACACTATATAGAATTGTGTTTACTGCCACTCTGTGTGTCTGCTGGGAACAGTAGTACACCGCTCACCCTGTATAGCATTTTGCTCTGTGTCGCTGCTGGGGACAGTAGTACACCGCTCACCCACACTATATAGCATTGTGTTTACTGCCACTCTGTGTCTCTGCTGGGAACAGTAGTACACCGCTCACCCACACTATATAGCATTGTGTTTACTGCCACTCTGTGTCTCTGCTGGCAACAGTAGTACACCGCTCACCCACACTATATAGAATTGTGTTTACTGCCACTCTGTGTGTCTGCTGGGAACAGTAGTACACCGCTCACCCTGTATAGCATTTTGCTCTTTGTCGCCGCTGGGAACAGTAGTACACCGCTCACCCACACTATATAGCATTGTGTTTACTGCCACTCTGTGTGTCTGCTGGGAACAGTAGTACACCGCTCACCCACATTATATAGCA